>NW_020837964.1:28152363-28271570 GCF_003676395.1 Aethalodelphis obliquidens | reverse complement strand
TGTGTGTGTGTGTGTGTGTGTGTGTGTGTGTGTGTGTGTGTGTGTAACTGCTGAGGGAGGTCCCTGAGCAGGTGGGCAGGTGGGAGGAAACTAGTCTCCAGCACAGGTCTTTATTGAGAAGCCCTAAATATACGAGAATTTAATTGGAATGTATTCAGCACATATGTGTACATGTATCTGCGTATCCACATATTTAGGATATTTTAGGAGGCAAGTTTATTGAAGAATGTTTGAAAATAAATTTGTTTTTTCAGGGTATTGGAGGATTTGGGGTATCAAGGAATTGTGGAATTCAAATCATGCCTTTTTAGTTATTAAGTTTCTCTATGTAGGACATTCACATTTCTGAATGACAGAGCCACCTTTGTTTAAGCCTGACTGATAATAATCTGTTCTGGAGTGCTCAGGAACTGCATAGGTTTTTTTTTTAAATCATTGGAGATTCCTTAAGAAACTCTTCCCTTTTTTACCTCTTTCCATTCCTTTATTCTTGTTGGCTCTGAGTTTTCCATGGGTCACTCAAAGCTGTTTTCCCCCTTCCTTTAAATATACCTTACAGCATTCAACAGTGGTTTTTCATTTGCCACCTATGGATCATCCACTTCTTAGATGAAATATTATTTTCTATTCCACAGCTGGATTCTTTCAGAGATGCTGGTGATCCTCTGAGACAAACAAGATGTGTGAAGTTATTAGCCTTTGGGGATGACTTTAAAATGAGAAATGGCATCATATTCTGTAAACAGTTACTGTTTTGTGCTTTTAAAACATCGTAGATGTCACTTGCTATCCTCTTGCCTGTAGGGCTGATGGCAAGAGGAATGGATGGGAAGATCTGGTTGACACCTATCTCTTCATGGGGCTAAAAGCCTATATTTGTTCTTGAATTTGCTACTAATGTCCAGTGTGGCATGGGAGAAGTATGTTAAATCCCACTATGTGTCAGGTTCTCACTCTAGAGAAAGGAGAGTAATACAGCATCCACAAGGTGGTTCATAGGGAAACATAACACCTGTTTAGCAAGTAAGAGGAAGTTCAACCTAATATCATAAAATGTTCCTGACAGTTGGGCTTGTTAAAAATGTGCAGTGGCCCTCGGGGAGACCTGCACTTGGCACAGGCTTCACCGGGCCATGGTATTTACTAGTGAGTATGAGAGTCAGGCTGGGTCTCCCAGACAGGGACAAGCCTGGTTTCTGTGGTGTTATATAGGTTTTGACATTGACTTTGGGGCAAAGACTTATAAATATCTGACTATCCTCATCTTTTCAGCTTAATTTACCAAGAGATACATGTTCCTGGTTTATTCAGCATACCAACTCTCTCCACCCCTGGGAACAACTCCTGAACATGTGCTATTACAATTTCTAGTCTGTAGTCACTGATTTTATGGTGCCAACAGTTGCTGATTTATCTTCCACAGCTAGACCACCTTTATTGTCACCTGTCTTGATTTTTATTTTCCCCCAAACATATAGAATATATTTTCTCTAAACAGTACCCAAATGCTAGGTTGTCAAAAGGAAGTTGACAAAAGTATGCTGTGCTACACACTGTGAAAGGAGCTAATCAAAGCAGCTTTTTAATTGCTATAGTAATGATTTAGATGTGCAAAATATACTAAATTTAAATTTGCATGAGTAATTAATTAAGCAGAGCTCACAGTTGACAGACATAATTGGCACATCCAAAATTGAAACCACATCCTGGTCCTCTTAACTTGGAGCCAAAAAAGACAACATGAAGCACTCCAAATCCCCTTCTTTACACTATCTGCTGGTCTGGTTGCCAATTCGCATATTTAGGTTTGTTATGCATGGAGCATAGTTAATTGCAAAACATTCCTGAGGATCTTACTTTTTTTTTTTTTAATAAAGAAGTCTCATGAGTTTTGGTATATTTGCTCAATCTTTTGGCAGCTACATTTTATCTAAGAGTGGAAATCTTCTCAAATAGAGGGAAAGATATCTTTATATCTATTATCTCAATCTGTCTATTACTATCTTCCATCTATCTATTTGTCTTCCTATAAATTGTTGTTTGATCAGCTTTTATGCTACATAAATATTTTATATGGGGAAGAGACACTGAAAACTATGTAATGTCAGGTCAAGTTACCATGAAGCTCTATCAGTAGAGATACATGCAGCTTTCTGTGGCAAATTCTTGAAGGACCAAAGTAGTTAAGAGTCTCCTGGAGTCCTTTCTGAGTCAATACCATGCTGGGTCTGAGAAAGTAGGGAAAATATCCTTTCTGCAACTCACTCATGCTCATCCAGTGGGTGACACACTTTGTCACTTGGCTACCAAAGGAGAATTGCTGTGTTCAGAGTAACACGGGGAAAAGTCACTTCCCCTATAGTCACTTCCTCTTTCCAAAAAGCAATGACCTCAGTTGGACTAGAGACCAATATCTGGGTCAGGCACCGTATTCTGTTCCCCATGGTGAACCCTCAAATGTACCTGCAAAAGCAAATTCTCATTCTTAAGCAATCACAGCACAACAGTGGCAAACCTCTCTTCATGCAAGTTGACTCCTTGAAGGTCCCAACCACCAGCACAACACACTTCGTGCATTCACTGAACCGTGCTAATGGAGTGTCTTTTATGTGCCAGACACAATTCTGGACACAGGCCATGGCATGTCTGATACCAGACTGGACTTCTGCCACTTACATGTATGCGTCCATATGCAGGTGTACATGCAGATCTTCATGTGTAGAATTTCATTTCCTTTAAGTTTCATTTTAATAGCAGATGTCCTGATTCTGTGTAGTTAGTATGAAATATTCATCCCTAATACACAGATGGCAAGGACTGTATGATTACTATTATGAAAACTTTCAAAAATACAGAAAAGTGCTGAGGACAATACTGTGAAATACCAGTGTAGCCATCAAGCAGAATTTCCAAGGGACATTTGTTATGTTTGCTTCAGTTTTAATCAAAGAAGTAATGCTTTACTGATAAATCTTTGATATCTTCATTTCTCATACTCATTTCTCTCTCTCTCTTTCTTCCTAGAGGCACCACTGTTATGATTCTGCTGGGTAACCATCCCTATATTGTTTATATTTTTACTAGGCATAGAATCTGCCTAAAATATACGTATTATTATTATTATTTTGTGGTATGCAGGCCTCTCACTGCTGTGGCCTCTCCCGCCGTGGAGCACAGGCTCCGGACGCGCAGGCCCAGTGGCCACGGCTCACGGGCCCAGCCGCTCCGTGGCACGCAGGACCCTCCCGGACCGGGGCACGAACCCGCATCCCCTCATCGGCAGGCGGACGGACTCTCAACCACTGCGCCACCAGGAAAGCCCCGTAGTATTATTTTTATACATTTGGTAAATTCTACAGAAATACTATCATGCTGTATACATTGTTCTATTATTATTTTGGAGCTTGACCCATTTTAGTGCGTATACATCTAGTTTGTTTTAACTGCTATGTATTATTCCATTGTGTGAGCATACCTCAGTTTGTCTCTTTTTCTACCTATGATTATTTAGAGCATTTCCATTTTTTTTTCCTATTACAAATAATACTGAAGAGAACATCCTTGAAAAATATTCATTTACACACTTAGGGGAGAATTTTCCTAAAGTATATATCTAGAAGTGGACTCATTGGGATGAATATTATTCACATTTTCAAATATTAGATATTGTTCTCCAAATGGTAGAACATTTTACCAGCAATGTATGAGTCCTCCATATCCTTGCCAATACTTGTCATTGTCAGACCTTTAAATTTTGTCAGTCTGGTGAGTTTTCCTGATTACATGTGTGGTTTAGCACCTTTTCCCTTGTGCCTATTGAGCATTTGAAACGTGGCTAGTCTGCGTTGCACTGAAAGAGTAAAATACACACCAGATTTTGAAGATTTAATATGAGAAAAGAATGTAAAATGTCTCATTAATAATTATTATATTGGACTTCCCTGGTGGTGCAGTGGTTAAGAATCCGCCTGCCAATGCAGGGGACATGGGTTCGAGACCTGGTCTGGGAAGATCCCACATGCTGCGGAGCAGCTAAGCCCGTGCGCCACAGCTACTGAGCCTGTGCTCTAGAGCCCGCGAGCCACAACTACTGAGCCCGTGTGCCACAACCACTGAAGCCTGTGCGCCTAGAGGCCATGCTCTGCAGCAAGAGAAGCCACTGCAATGAGAAGCCCGTGTACCGCAACTAGAGAAAGCCCGCACGCAGCAACAAAAACCCAACCTAACCAAAAATAAATTAATTAATTAAAAAAATAATATAATTATATTGATTACATGTTGAAATGATAATAATTTGGATATACTAGCTTAAATAAAATATATTATTAAAGTTAATTTCTCCTGGTTTTTTTTTCTGTTTCTTTTTACTTTTTGAAATGTGCCTACTAGAAAATTTAAAAATGCATATGTAGATTTCAGTACGTTTCTATTGGACAGCAGAGGTCTAGAAACTCCAGTATAATATTAAATAATCATGGTGAAAGTAGACTTCTTTGTTTTATTTGTAACTTCAGTGGAAACCCTTCTTTCTGATGTTTGCTTTTGGTATTTTGTAGCTGTCTATTTTTTTTTTTTTTTTGCCGTACTTGGGCCTCTCACTGTTGTGGCCTCTCCCGTTGTGGAGCACAGGCTCCGGACGTGCAGGCTCAGCGGCCATGGCTCACGGGCCCAGCCGCTCCACGGCATGTGGGATCCTCCCAGACTGGGGCACGCACCCGTGTCCCCTGCATCAGCAGGCGGACGGACTCTCAACCACTGCGCCACCAGGGAAGCCTGTAGCTGTCTATTGAATTAAGGAAATTCTTTTCTATTCCTACTTTGTTGAGAGTAATTATAATGAATGAAGATTAAATTCTATTGTTTTGACTGCGTCTGTTAGGATAGGCATGTAGATTCTTCCTTTAATCTTTTAGTGTGGTCAACTATATTGGTTAATCTCTTTTTTTAGTGTAAAGCCACCAGAGATAAACCTACCTGGCTATTTTGTACTCTTTTATACCCTGTTGGATTTAATTTGCTTAACTTTTGTTTTTACTTGGGAATTTTCCATGTAAAAATATTTTTTCGTAGGTGAGATTGCTCTGTGATATTCTTTTTTTTTTTTTTTTGGTACTCTCCTTATTGGTACCAAGTTCACACTACAATTGCTGCTGGTAATAGTCAGCAATTTTTGAGCACTTACTAGTGCCAGAGGCTTTCCATGCATTCCTTATTGATTCTCCACAACAAATTTATAAAATATATTATATTATTAACCCCATTTAATAGAAGAGGAAGCTAAGATGCAGAGGGGGTTGGTAACTTTACTAATGGTGGCACTCCATTTTGGGCAAAATGGTAGACTGGATATCCCAAGAAGCCCTTCTAATACAAATATCTAAAATGCTGAACAAAACATTTTTGAAAATCTTAAGATGAATTGTGGAAAGAAAGTAAGAAAAACCTTAGATTCCCTTTTGTTTTTATCCTTTGTGCTTCCATTGTAATAGACCCTTAATGGGGAGCAGGAGAGAAAGCTAAGGTTTCAAGCAAGATGAGGAGTTGGATTTAAGACCTCCAGAATGAGTCCAGGACCTGAAAAGTGACTCATTCGGTGATTAAATTGTAAAAAAAAATACACTCGTCTCACATTCTCAAGGTAGTCAGAAAGGAAATTTGCCTGTTTCAGCCTTGACTCTAGGTGAATGGGCTGGACGGGTAGAGGCGAGAAGGTTCAGGGTTGGTTTTGCTCACCCATCCTATGAGTTTTGAAAGAGCACTTTCAGAGAGCAAGTATTTTCACTGTCATTCAGTGTAAGTCTTTTATAATTCCCATTGTAATTTCCTCCTTAACCTTTGATTATTTAAAAGTGCAATTTCATTTCTAAATATAGGGTGTTTTATTTTTACTTTCTTTTCTGCTTGATCCTAATTTAATTGCATTGCGGTCAGAGTATGCAAAAATGTGCTATTGATTTTTTGAATTTTGTTGAAACTTTCTTTGTGACTTAACAGTTTTTTTTTGGTAAATATGCCACATATACATCAAAAAATACATAATCTCTATTTTGGGGGGTTTAGTTTTCTTTTAATGTAGCTGTCAAACATATCATGTTTGTTAATGGTATTGTCTGATTCTTTGTCTGATTTATCTATCAGTGTCCGAGAAAGTTGTGTTAAAATCTCTCCCATTATAAATGTGGATTTATCCAATTTACTTTGTAATTCTGTCAGTTTTTCATTTATGTATGCCTGAACTGTATTAGTAGATGCATACAAGTTCATGATAGTTATATTTTCTTGTAGACTTAAAAAAACCTCATTTTAAAGTGAAGATCTTTATTTCTGTTAATGCATTTAGCCTTAATTTCCATTTTATCTGCTATCAGTATTGCTCACTACAATTCTTTTGGTAAGTATTTGCCTTTTCTCATCTCTTTTTTTTTAAGCTTTCTGTATTTGCTTTAGGTCTGTCTCTTGGAAGTAGCCAATTGCTAATTTTGCTTCTTTATCCCCAGCTATGGCAACTTTCTTGATTAGCTGAGTTTAATGTGTTTCCATTGATTGTGATTATGGCACAGTTGGACCTATTTCTACCATCTTATGTTATTTTCTATTTAATAAGCTTTTTACCTACTTCTTTTTTTATCCTTTCTTGTTCTATTTAAGATTTATACATTTTTATTATTCGTTTCTCCACCTCATCCCCAGCAGTTGGAAAATTTTAGATTCTGGGTTCTTAAAAATAATTTCTTCACATTTTTAACATACACATTAAGCTTTCTATCACTCTTTAGTTTCTCTGTTCTCCTTCTGAGCAAGACAAGGAATTTAGCAGACTTTAATTACCCACAGAATCCTTCCTTCAATCTTCCATTTTATTGTCACATAGAATTTTAGTTTTACCAGTATTTAAAGGTAAAAAATTAGTTGTTGTCGTCATTATGATTATTATCATTAGCAACCAATACCTAAATAGATTTAACAATTCATTTTGTTACTTTCTTTGCTAATTATGCTCCTTATATCTCACTTCTCCCTTCTGGGTTCATTTTTCTTTTTGCTGAAGTATATCCTTTCGTGACCTACTTCAGTTGTAGCAGCACTGGTTTTGCTCCGTATACAATTATCATTATTTTCCCTCATCATTTGGAAGCTATTTCCCCACTGTCTGCTGGCGTCAATTCACCGATGAGAAGCCTGCTTTCATTTTAATGACTGCTTCTTTGTAGGTAATCTGTCTTCTGTCCTGGTAGCATTTAGGATTTTCTCTGTCCCTGCTGTTCTGAATTTTCACTATGGTATGCTTAGATGTGGATTTATTTTTGTTTTTCTGGCTCAGCAGTTGATGTAAACATTCACTCTAGGGATTCACGTCTTTCTTTACTCTTCAGCCTGAAAAATTCCTAGCCATTCTCAGCTCATAGTTTCTTCCAATCATGCCTGTCTGCCACTTCCTTTATTCTCCGCTTGTGGAATTACATGAGATATACATTGGAACTTCTGCCACTCTTTCATGTTTTCCAGCCCTTTATCTCTTTATAATAGTGATTATCTTTTTATTTTGAGAAGATCATAAATTTATATGTGCAAATTAAGTACAAGTAACTTCCTTTTCACCAAACAAGTTGAAAATGTGTTGCTGACCTGATGTCCTGTTACTCCTGCGTACTTTAGTGTATATTTCCTACACATAAGGACTTTTTCCTGTATGAGTGTAATGCAACCATCAAAATCAGGAAATTAACACTGACATATTAACCACCATCTAATCGTTAGACCTCATTCCATTTTCTTTGAATGTCCCAATAATATCCTTTATAGGAAATGATTCCAGTTCAGAAATGTGTTGCATTTAGTTGTCATGTCTCTTTAGGTCTCCATCATTCTCAGACTGTTCCTCAGTCTTTCCTTGACTTTAATGATCTTGATTCTTTGAATATTTAGAGACCAGTTATTTTGTAGAATGTCCCTCATTTGGGTTTGTCTGATGTTTCCTCATGATTGGGTTTAGGGTATGAATTTTGGCAGGAATATCACAGAATCGATGCTATGTTCCTCATATCAATATGTCTTATTAGTGATGGTGTTAACTTTGATCACATAGCCAAGATGGTGTCTGCCAAGTTTCTACACTTTAAAGTTACTGTTTTTCCCTTTGTAATTAATAAGTATCTTTGGGGAAGATACTCTGACTATGCAGATATTCTGTTTCTCATCATGCATTTGCCCCATAATTTTAACATTTATCCATAATTCTTGCTGTAGCAATTAGTATGCTAATGTTTGTCTGCTGGAGATTTTCTTATTTTCCCTTATTTCTTCTGCATTTATTAATTGGATTTCTACTGTAAGAAAGAGCTGGACTGGGACTTCCCTGGCAGTCCAGTGGTTAAGACTCCACACTCCCAATGCAGGGGGCACTGGTTCAATCGCTGGTTGGGGAACTAAGAATCCCGCGTGCCGCACAGCATGGCCTAAAAATAAATAAATAAATAAAGAGCTGGACCTTTCCCCCTGTTTATTATTTATTTTTGCTTTTTAAATGCATTTACAATTTTTTCTTGTGGTAAAATATATATTACACAAAATTTACCATTTTAACCATATTTAGGTGTACAATTCTGTGGCATAAAGTACATTCGCATTGTTGTGCAAGCATCACCACCAACCATCTTCAGAAATTTTTTTATCTTCCCCAACTGAAACTCTGTACCCATTAAACACTAACTCCCCACTCCTGCCTCCACCATTCTACTTTCTGTCCCTATCAATTTGATTACTCCAGAAATGTCATATAAAAGGAATATTACAATGTTTGTCTTTCTGTGACCGGCTTATCCCCTGTTTAGTTTTGCTCAATTATTTATTTAGATTAATATTGAATCATGGATATTTATTGTATATTCTATGGATTATAATCTCATATTATTATTATATTATCTTTTTTTTGCTCCCATCGTCCCAGCTTTGGCCATTGGGAACTCCTTCAAGCTGGCTTCTGTGTCACTTTTTTGAGTACTTCTCTACTCCCTCTCACCACAAGGTGTTCCAGGCTTGTACTGTTTCCCGTCCCAGCTCTGGAACCAGCCACTTCTCCAGGGAGCCCTGGTCCCTTTCAAAATATTATTTAGAAACCTGGATCTGGGCGCTAGGTGTTAGGTGTTCTTATTGCTACTGGGTATAAGTTTTTTCCAGGCTCTCTCAAGTGGACAGAACTAGGAAATGTATGTATGTAGACAAACACACTTATACACATATATTTATTTATTTTTATATGTACCCATCTTTATATGTATTATAATCCACAAATTTATACCTCCAATTCCAATTTAACACCACAGGGTGTGTTCTAGCCTTTTTCTTTTCCTGAGTTGTAACTTCTTTCTCTGACAGTAGGAAAGCTGGCTCTCATTATCCACACACTATATAGTACTGTGAAACTGTACCATGGTTTTAAGAGTCAGTTATACGAAAAGGTGTATTCAGAAAAATGTTGCTCCTTCCATCCTTACTACCCTTTCTCTGCCCTCTTTTCCTCCCTATTCCCACCAAAAACCAGAAAGTAACCACACTCATTAGTTACTGGTTAATCTTTCCTGTATTATTCCTTTTGCACAAATGACCAGATATGTTTTCTTTCATTCCCTTTTTTCTTATTTGAAGTGTATCATATTATAGATACTCTTTTTGTACTTTGCTTTTTTTTGTTTTTTGCTTAACGATATATCCTGGAAATCCCTCCATATCAGTTTGTAGAGATTTTCCTTATTCTTGTTTGCAGCTACACATAATGCAGTACTCCACTGTGTGGATGTACTGTAGTTTTTTCAACTACTGTCCTATATATGGGCATTTAGATTGTCTCCAAAATTCTGCAATTACAATGTTGCAATGAATAATCTTGTGAACCTGTATTTTCATACTGTTGGAGATATATCATCAGGCTAGATTCCCAGAAATGGAATTGCTGGGTCAAAAGGTACATGCATATGTGGTTTTTTTAGATATGGCCAAATTCTTCTCAAGAAAGGTTATATCAGTTTGCCTTCCCATCAGCAATATATGAGAGTGCTTGTTTCCCCACAGCCTTGCCAAGAGAATGTGTTGTCATACTTTAAAATTTTCACCAATCTAATAAATGAGAAACAGTATCTCAGTGTTTTAATCTGCATTTCTGTAACTATGAGTGAGTTTGATCATTTTTTATATGTTTAAGGGTCAGATTAGATCGTGTGTGTGTGTATGTGTTCATTTTTAGAACATTATGTCTCAATTTTTAAGAATTCTTTATATATTAAAAATATTAGCCCATTGTATGTGGCATATGTTGCAAATATTTTCTCCTAGTTTGTCAAAGTCTTTTGACTTTGTTCATGGTGTTTTTCTTTTGCCATATAAAAATTTTTTATGTAGTCAGTTTTATTAATCTTTTTTCTTATCACCTCTGGGTCTTGGACCATGGTTAAAAGCCTTTAGCTAACCTAAATAGACTAAATAGGAACTTGCAGTCTTTCTAGTATGTGTTAATGTCTGGTAAGGTTATTTCCCCCTGCCACCATGGCCTCATGGGTTTTTTTTTTAAGACATTCTCTATTTATTTTTTTTTTAATTTTTATTTTATTTATTTATTTTTTATACAGCAGGTTCTTATTAGTTATCTATTTTATACATATTAGTGTATATATGTCAATCCCAATCTCCCAATTCATCCGACCACCACCACCACTGCCCCGCTTTCCCCCCTTTGTGTCCATACATTTGTTCTCTACATCCGTGTCTCTATTTTATTTTGCTTATTTTTATTTTTTAATTTTTTTGACTGTGTTGGGTCTTAGTTGCAGCACGTGCGATCTTTTTTTTGTTTTATTTTGTTTTGTTTTTGCAGTACGCGGGCCTCTCACCGTTGTGGCCTCTCCCGTTGCAGAGCACAGGCTCCGGACGCACAGGCTCAGCGGCCATGGCTCACGGGCCCAGCCGCTCCACAGCATGTGGGATCTTCCCAGACTGGGGCATGAACCCGTGTCCCCTGCATCGGCAGGCGGACTCTCAACCACTGCACCACCAGGGAAGCCCCGCACGTGCGATCTTCATTGAGGCACGCAGGGTCTTTCGTTGGGACACACGGGCTCTTTGTTGTGGCACACGGGTTTCTCTCTAGTTGTGGTGCACGGGATTCTCTTTAGTTGTGGTGCGCAGGGTTCTCTCTAGTTGTGGTGAGCGGGTTTTCTCTTCTCTGCTTGTGGCACACAGGCTCCAGGGCACGTGGGCTCTGTAGTTGTGGTGCACAGGCTCTCTAGTTGAGGCACATGAGCTCAGTAGTTGTGGCACATGGGCTTAGCTGCCCAACCAGGAATAGAGCCCGTGTCCCCTGCATTGGAAGGCGGATTCTTTACCACTGGACCACCAGGGAAATTCTGGCCTCATGGTTTTTGTTTTACATTATTTTTTTGGCTATTTTTGCATGCTTGTTTTTCCATATGAACTTTAGTTTCAGGTTGTCAAATTCCATAGAAAATCTTGGTATTTTTATTGGGATTGAGTTACATTTATAAATAAACTTAGGAAGAGCCAACGTATTTATGATGTTGCATCATCCTATCCAAGAATAGAAAAAATCTTTCCATGTGTTCAAGTCTACCCGATGTCTTTCAGAAATGTATATAATATTTTATTTTACTTATTTTGATTGCTGTATCAATTGCTGCTATATATATATATATATACATATATATATATATGTATGTGTATATATATTTTTTTTGTTTGTTTGTTTAGCGGTACGCGGGCCTCTTTCTGTTGTGGCCTCTCCCGTTGTGGAGCACAGGCTCCGGACGCGCAGGCTCAGCGGCCATGGCTCACGGGCCCAGCCGCTCCGCGGCATGTGGGATCTTCCCGGACCGGGGCACGAACCTGTGTCCCCTGCATCGGCAGGCGGACTCTCAACCACTGCGCCACCAGGGAAGCCCTGCTGCTATATTTTATTACTCACTGGCATCTTGCTGTTGGTGTCAACTTTCTGGATGTTTTAAACCTTATTTCTATTTCTTTGTCATCTATGCTTCCATATGCCATTTACATTTCTGTAGTTAATACCATTTTATAATCTTGCCCCTTGCTCTTCATGGTAGGCTTTGTAAAAAGACCACCTGGAAAAGAGTCTTATTAATGGGAACCTAGGCCTGGGTTGGAGAATCCTGGGAAGAGCTATAACCTATGTGGCGGAGCCTGGGTGGAGTTAGAGTGGTCTTAAGTGATCAGTTACACAGAAATGAGGGCTTATTTATAGACTGACTCCAATAAGATTTGGCTGGTGGCAGCTTGAGCTATGGGAAAAATGGGAGAGTAAGACTAGATAAGTGGGCAGAAAGCCCAGGGTTGGGCTAAGGAATAATAATGTAATAGAATAAGCATGGGCTTTGGAGTCAGATGATCTGGGTTTGAAGCCAGTTCTGTTATTTCCTGGTTAAGCTGAGCTTCAGTTTCTCATGCATGATAGATATAATTTTTAAAATTTTTATTTATTTATTTTTGGCTGCATTGGGTCTTTGTTGCTGCGTGTGGGCTTTCTCTAGTTGGGGTGAGCAGGGGCTACTTTTCGCTGCAGTGTGCGGACTTCTCATTGTGGTGGCTTCTCTTTGTTGTGGAGCATGGGCTCTAGGCGCGTAGGCTTTAGTAGTTGTGGCACACGGGCTTAGCTGCTCCGCAGCATGTGGGATCTTCCCGGACCAGGGATCGAACCAGGGATCAAACCTGTGTCCCCTGCATTAGCAGGCAGATTCTTAGCCACTGCGCCAACAGGGAAGTCCCTGTTATAGATATTAATAGTACCTATCTCAGAGTTGCTGTGATGATTAGAGATGATGCACATAAACCATTTAGTATCTGTTAGATATAAACCATTTAGTATCTGTTAAATATATAGCTATGTGAGTCATCACATCACATCACATAGACCAGACTAAACTATGATAAGAATATGAACCTGTTACCTGTAACCTGAATTCTTCTGCTCTTCCCTCATTATTCTGGAACTATGATATACCTTTTAGGATTTGGAGGTGTGGAGAACGGTAGTTCGTTACCCTTCAGGTTTGGGGCTGTGTTTAGCAGACTGTGGTTTCTAATGTTGGACATAAAATTACAGGCTTAATAAGAGTTTTGGTGCCCATATACAGCTAATGGAAGATGAATCTGATGAGTTTGGGGGATCTTATTCATAGGCATATTCTTCTCTGGGGATCCATCCTCCCTGTGGTCTGAGCTTTTGTTGAATCCTTGACAATTTGAGCCTCACGAAACTACTGTGGCTTTGGCTGGTGAACAATCAATGGTGGGGAGGCAGGAATGGAAGAATTAATGCTTTGTTTTATGTTCAGTTGACTAAGGATTTTGCCATTTGCAGAGGTACATAGTGGGAATGGGGGTTAGGGGAGAGTTGGATAGTGGGTCATCTTAAATATCTATATGAATAGCTAAAGTGACAAGACTTCAGATAGGGGATTGAAGACATGATAAAACTTGCAGCTCAGGGAGGGTTTAAAGGGCTGTACCCCATTCTCTGCTAGGGGTAGCATATAAGCATAAAGAGTTGAGGGTGTAGCTTAGCAAAGCTAGTAGAGTTAAGAGTGTGTTGGGAAAGGCCTGGAAATCCTAGGGATTCCCCTTCAAAGTCAGAAGTAAAAGGACTGTCATTTAGTAAATGAATGTAACTCCTGCTGACAGTGAGAAAGGAAAGGGAGAAGGAAGGACAAAGGGAAGAAGAACTGGCATCTGAGAGACAAAATTAATCAATAAAGTGAAACAATAGGAAGGTCAAAGAGTCAATATCAAGTGTCATTTTGCTTAATTCAAGATATCTGGTCAGTTTATCATTGGAGAAAGAGAACACTATGAATAAATCAAATACATGGAGAACTTTAATTGTCATGTTAACTGTCCCTCCTCTAGCCCATCATTTTTAGTAGATCATGTGAAAAGTTAAAATTTGCTGATTTGAGTTTCTTTTATTTCCTCTGCCCATGTGAAGAGGCCAGTGAACCTTAAAATAACCAAATGGCAGAAAACCAAGGGAATAGGGACAAGCTTAAGTGCCTGACCTAGGTAATTAGTCTTTGAATAATCAAGAATGAGGTGCATTATAATCTTAATACTGGCACGGTAATTAGACTTAGAAGCTTTGAACTATGATGTTATAATTTGTGTGTGTGAATGTGGAGTTGGATAGTTTGGGGACACTTTAGTTTTCAATTTAGCAACAAAATAATTGATCCTGCATTTTCTAAACACATGAACATCTTGGTTCATATTTCTGGGAACTCTAGAAAGATAAAACAAAAACTTACAAACACCGATCCAGTGACCACAGGTGCTCTGTTGTTTTACTAAGGAGGTCCTTCTCCCCTATTATTTTAAATGCATACAGTGTGTCATTCCCAGAGCAGCTTTCAGACTCACTGTGTTTTGAGACACAGCTGACTCCCAATTATAAAAGTAAAAGCAATTATCTGTATTCTCACCATGCATTTAAGATTATAGTTTTATGTTTATTTATAAAAAATAACACAAACCAGGCAAATGACTTAATTAAAATGCAGCATGTGCTAGAACTGATTTAGAGCAAAAACAACAGTCATATCCCTCACAGTTCTCTAAAATGTTCCTTTTCCTCTGCAATTTGAATGCAAATGTTCAGCTTTGATTTTTGAGGTCTCATCTAAGTTTTGCACCTTTCTGGGCTCTTTGCATGTTAGAGATGAAGGGAGAGAGAGAGAGAACTAAGAATCCCAAACTATGACATTTTAAAACTCAAGTTTAAGAGTTATTTTGGTTAACAATTAAGATTTCTGTTTTGTTTGAACTGAAGTTACAAGCTCAGTTGTTAATTAAATCACCCACAAAATGGAATTGCTACTTCTCCAAAACAGCATCCTTACCCTATTAAGCACTGAATGGGTTTGTGATTGTGTAGCTCCTACTACTTTAGAGAACCCAGAGAAGGTAATACTCCCTTCAAGAATTCTTAAAATAAAAGAAACCAAATGAAATATGATTCGAACAATATGAGTATTCTCTAATTAATTGACACTCTGTTTAAAAATAATCATCTTTAGGGATGGGATGGCAAAGAATATTTACAATATTAAAAAATGTCATGCTGTATTTAGCATAAACCATAAAATTAAAAATACCAAAAACAGAGCTGAATACCAAAAACTGAAACTCTTGGCAAATGCTTTACCCTGTCTCACAAAGTGAGTCTAACTGAAAAGTAGAAATTCCTAAAGGCTTGGTGATTTTCCACCAACTCCAAGCTCTTTTGAAATGAAGTTTAACATTTACACTCATGTTTTTCCATCCCTTAAACTTTCAGGACTTAGACGTCTTGGTACTTTTTAAATATTTAATTCTTATATTTAATTTGTATATATTTTTAAACTTGTCTTCCTAACTAGATTATGTTTCTTGAAAAAGAGGTCATATATTCAACTTTAAAAAAAATCTTACATGTCATCTAGTAACATACCTTGATAGATTAAAAACCCAAGAGATAGATACTTCTTCATTGATTTAATTGCTGATATTTTTAATACTGTCATATGCTTGAAAATCTTCATTTTTTAAAATATGTGAACTTAAGAGGTTTGCTCCATTCTGAAATGTGACTTTATTACACATAGCAACTCGATTCCCAGTTAAATGCGTTCTGTTAATTGAGAGACATGTATAAATATGCCCCTCCCTCCACTAAACACCCAGAGAAAAAGTAAATGTATGGTGGAAATGATGGAGAACAGAGTAAGTCTATCTATTTGCATTAATTAAAGAGGTTAATTAGTTAAAGACATTGATAACTGCAAAGGTAGCGTGTTTCCTATGTCAGAGCACAGAGAGAGAGAGAAGAAGGCTTTGTATCTTAAGTAGCAAATGAAAAATCCTTTTTCTATACCTGGTTTCCTTGGAGTATCTTACTTTGAGGGTATGGAAATTTCATATTCCCAAGGACATTGATCTCTCAAGCCCTATTACAGTACCAGTGCTTTCCCCCTTGACCTCTGGTTATGAGGGTTGGAGAGAGCTGGCAGCTCTGCAAGCAGAATTAATCTGCTAAATCCAGTGTGTACCTTTGGTGTGGGATAGGGCAAGGGAGGACAGAGTTTTTGGTATTAATATAGTAAATGGCTTCTGTAATCTGACTTAGTTTGAAACAGGACGTTAGCTACTTCATCCTGACAATGAGCCTGATTTTTATTCCCCTCCATTAAAGAGTATTTTAGAGCATGGCTCTTTTACTTTGTAGCAGTTGTAAGAGAAACCAAAGTGCCTAGAAGGCAAAGACTGCAGAAACACTGGCGGGTCTCACTTAAAAGCTCACTCTCCCTTCTACTTTCTGCCATCATAAAAAAAAAATTCCATCTTCTTAATATTCGCTATTGATAATAGGTCCAGAGTTCAGCCCCATGCAGAAACTTCCCAGATTCCATTTGCCACTACAAACTGCTGATCAATATCAGCCACGGGCTCTGGGCATGAGTGGAATTGTTGGTTAGTAAAATCACAATGACCATCACTGTCCAGGTTAAGCCTTAAAATGAGTGAGGTTAATAAAAATAGATCTTATGTATATGATTTTTTGACATAATATCCTCTAAATATGTGTAGGATATTTCTATAACACTTTATCTGCTCCTTTATTGTGGCTTTTATTACTTTGTGTCCTGTGCTATAGATAATGTCCATATCTCATTTCATTTACCAGGCAGTAAGTCACTTGAGGTCAGTATACATATCACATCTTTGATATTGCTCCCAGTTGCTAGCATGGTGCCTTGCATTTAGCTGGTTTGCAGCAAATACTCACTAAATGCGTGAACAAAATGATATTTGTTACTAGTATTTAAGTCTCATTGCTGTGTGCAAAATACTATATGTGATTTTGCTGAGTCTGGTGGACAAACAGGAGATGTGTAAATATGCCAGCAGGTTCTGTTCTCTATTTCTTGGTGCATAGCCATAAAGCCACACAGCATTTCCGGAGCAGATGTGCCTCCATTTTGGTTGAGAGGGCTGAAGAATGGTGGTTTTCTTTCTCTTCTGCTTTCAGCCCTCTCCTTGATGATACCTCAACTTTTCTGGCTTCAGTAGTCTAACAGGGGCCACACCGTAATTCCAACTGTCATTTTTGGGTTCTAACTGGTAGTTCATCCTTTTACAAGGAGGATTTAGATATACACTTGCATCACATCTGCCACTCTCTTGCCCGCTCCCCCTACAAATGGTCCATTGCACCTTGGCATTAAACTAACCAGAAGCACTTAAGGTTGTCTGAATTAGAGATTTATTGCTTACTTCTTCTTCCAGATCATTTATGAGTATTGAGTGATGTCAGTCCTTACATCCATCCCTTTTGGACTTCAGTCTAATGCTTATTCATCCCGAGAAGCTATGGTTTGTTCTTATTAGTTTTCCTTGGAGGTCAGGTTTAAAGCAATGGGAAGTGCAGGAGAAGTGTGTATCTTGCATCCCATGTTACACAAGGCTTTGCAGCTGTGATCTATGCTTGCTTTTCCTCTGCTAGGAAAAAAGAGATCTACATTCTACAAAACTCCAGCCAGAGCAGGGCTAGTTGTCTGGGATTTTCTGTAATCTAATAGAGCAAGTTTAATAACTCAAGAGAAGCCTGCTGTATTTGCAGCTCATGGCTCATGAATAGATATACTATGGTAATTTTCTGAACTCGGTCTCTTAGGCTAAATTACATTATTTTGGTAATGCCTCTCCTGAATTAACTGCAGTTATTTGAGAATCCAGCATCTCCAACTTACCAAGGGAAGGGAATCCTTGGATGTTAGTGAGCTATTGAATTCCAACTGGACCTCATCCTCTGTAGAGGAAAATGGCTAGTGGATGCAGACTTTTCAGTGCTTTGGGGTAAAATAAATATTTTTTATGTGGGCAGCACACTTCTCCTCTACTGATAAATGTGGATAGTGAATATCATGAGCCTCTCTTTTTAGAACACTTCAGTGCTCCTCATTCCTCCAGGATGAACTCCAAACTCCTTAACACAACCCACAGGGCCTTTTGCCTGCTGGTACCTGCTTTCCTCATCTCATTGCCTCCTCCCTCTCTTCTTTCCAGCTGGACTGGACTAATCTCGGGACACCACGTGGCCAAATTCTTTGTCCCCTCTGGGCCAATCTATGCACAGGCATTCTGCTGTCCCTTCCCCACATATGTCTCACTATTATTATGTCGGTAGTAGTAGTTAGGCTCTGTCTTAGTCGGGCTTACATGGATTCTCTCACTTAATCCTTACAACAACCCATGAGTGCTATTATTATTCTCATTTTGCAGATAAGGAAAATGAGGCTTAGTGTGCATGTCAGAGACCTACCCAGGCTCACACAGCTATTAAGTGGTAGCACAGGGAGTTGAAACTAAGTAGTCTGACTCCTGAGCCCATTCTCGGCTGTACTGCCTCTCAGCTGTACTGCCTCTCAGCATGTGATTTAAACATAGTTATGTGGCTAACTCCTACTCATTACTTAGACATCACTTGCTCCAGAAAACCTCCCTGATATCCCCCTACCTCAGCCCCCAGTGGGTTATGTGCCCTTCCTGTGCTTGCTCACATTGCACCTTCCGTTTCTCCCTTTACAGCACTTACCTTACAGATACCCCTGCAATTACTTGTTTACTTGTCTGTGTCCCCCACAAGCTCCTGAGACTCATGGGGCAGTATCCCATTGGCTTCTCTTGCTATTTTATCCCCAGCAGCTACCAGGAAGCTTGGCATTCAGCAGGAGCTCAATAAATGTTTATGAAATGAGTGGTCCTTTGACTAAACTTAGCTCCACTGAAAACCGTGCACAATTCTTTTGGCAGGAAAAGGTTAATCCTCATCTTAACTGAATTTTCAGACTTTAATGGAGGAAATACTCAGCAGCTTCTCCTTTCATTGGGATTCCAGAATTATGTGACTAGACAGAGGCTTTCTTGTGGTTAACAGAGCCTAGTCATATGTGTCAAGACTATCACTTCAATCAGGTTTTTGCTCACTCCAGCTGTCTCTGCCCCGTTAAATCCTTGTTTACAAAAGAGGTAAACCAGGAAGTGGCTTGTTGCTTTACAGAAAGATTCACCAAAGGATTCTTACTTCTCATTTGGCCCGTTACTGTGTATCATGTAACACTGAAGCTGGGAAGTAACACTGGACCGTTGCTCATCCAACCCTTTTTAAATGAGAGAAAAATAAGGCACAGAGAAGCTCAAATTCAACCACTAGTTAGTGGCCAAGCCAGAGCTATAATCTACATCTTTTATTTAAATAGTGAATTTATGTGGTGCATTTAAAATATGATTACTTTACAAAATTTTTTTTCACATTTATAGCAATAAATGTTTTAGCTGTAAAGCAACATATAATTATTTGTATACTTCAGCAGTGCAGACACGAGAAAAGGTTTTTAGAAAACTTTGCTCAAGTCTTACATTCAGAAAATTGTGTAGAGCTTGATGAATTTTCATAAAGTTAATGCATTGATGTAACCAGCACCCAGATCAAAAAATAGGACATTAACAATGGAAGATTTTTTACTATAAATAATATATGATTACTTTAATATTATCACCTACATATGTTCTATAAAATATATTACAGGCTTAATCATAACAGGAGGTTTTTATGGGAGGTGGGTAGAGAGGGGAAGGGACTTTAAGACAACTTATCCTTATGTGCAACTCTCACAATTCCATAATGCAGTATTTGAAAAATATATCCCTTTGCTTTTGTAATGAAGATGCATTTACTTATTTGCCTATTTGTTTGCAGAATTAACGTACGTCCTGGCTGATTGTAAAGTCATGAAGACCAATCTGTGTGAATCCGACTCATATTCTATAGTGCTTAAATATCTACTTAGACCACTTTGGGGGGATCATTTGTTACATGGGATTTGTAAGCATTGGTGTGTGTGTGCTTCATTCTTTTTAAAAGAAGGTGAAATCTTGAATCTATCATTAGCAGTAAACACACGTACTCTGAGCCCTGATGGGTTTGCATGGAGCTCATTACATGTTTTTACTTATGCTTTTTGGCAAACTTGGATGTATTTCTGAATGGTCTGACTGGTGTTAGGGTGTCGGATTGAAGAGCTGACCTGTGGCCCAGTTCATTAGTACCAGGCTTTAAACGTCCAATTCAATACTACCTGACAAAGAACTTTATTCCCCACGTAGGCATTGCCCAGAACTTTAGACAAATTATTTAACCTGAAATAGTCTTGTCACTCCAACTCTTGGAGTAACCAATTCTGTCACATAATTATAATAAACATTTTGGGGAATAAAACTTCTGCCTAATATTGGATCAGAATGTTACACTTATCTGCAAGGCCAGTATATTACATGAACATTATCATTGTACAGTTCACTTAATAGAACAGTGACTGGGCAATTTCTGGAAAATCTTTCATGATCTAAAAGTTGCTTAGCCCAGTGGATTTTTAATAACATCTAACATCTTAAGAAAGGTGTTTTTTTTTTCTTTTCCCCATTCCCTATCTCCATCCAAGGATAAAATTCATCCAGTTATTCAGAGCAATGGCTCAACTAACCTTAGTCCAGAAAAAAAAAGGTCTTACCTGTTTTTTTGTTTTGTTTTGTTTTGTTTTGTTTTTGTGGTACATGGGCCTCTCACTGTTGTGGCCTCTCCTGTTGCGGAGCACAGGCTCCGGACGTGCAGGCTCAGCGGCCATGGCTCACGGGCCCAGCTGCTCCACAGCATGTGGGATCTCCCCAGACTGGGGCACGAACCCACGTGCCCTGCATTGGCAGGCGGACTCTCAACCACTGCGCCACCAGGGACGCCCAGGTCTTACCTGTTTTAAACTTACTTCCTGCTGTCTAGAATAGCCCCTTCAGCAAGCAACGTATTAATCTACTTAATTAACATGTATTGTGCCTTCTTCAAGGCCAAGCAGGGTCCAATTATGTGCTATAGCTAATTTTACCTTCTTCCTTTTGTACCTCATTCTGCTTCCCCTCAGCTCCCCCCCTTAGCCTTATAGGCTTACAACAAAAGCTCAACAGGAGCTAGCAGTAGCGTGATAAAATTAAATAGAATGTCACAGAAAGGCCTGGGAGTTTGAAAGATGCCTTTTAACTTTAGCAGGGAGACAGAATAACATAGCCCTTGTCCTTGGCTTGGAGAAGTTTATATGGCAATTACATGATGGTTATTCTGTTTATTTGCCCTTTTTGGACACTGTTTTTCTTTACGTGAGAAAAATATGTCAGCGGAATTGCTATTGAGAGTACACATCCCCTAATAAAGGCAAGTGTTGTCATCCTGTTGACGCCACCAAAGCCTGTTAGGACTATTAATTTTGTTGTTCATTTAGGCATGCATGGTTGCCACAGCAACAACAATCTCATAGTTCCTTCAAGCCCTCTGTACAGTGAGCATCTGTTGAGAGTCCTATGAAGGTTCCATAGTTTCTGTCCTTCCTGTCACAGATTGAACCCCTTGCTTGCTCTCCTTATGAGCTACATATTTATCAAGAATCCCTAGAGAGAGAAGAGTCTCTTTGCTGGAGCCAGTCAAAGGAGAAATCGAAATGAAAATGAAGGTTTTTGTTTCCCATGGGCTGTTGCAGAAGACCTCAGAATAGGTGGTTTGGAAGTCAGACAATTATTAAAAATCTTGGTCAGCTGAAATGTGAATAAGTCCTTGGCAAAATTCACAGCCAATCTTTTATAGAGGGTGGCCAGGACACTTAGTGTCCTGCTTAAAGCCAAAATTGTAAATTCTAGCCTAAACTCCCAGTGGTATGCAGTAATAGGGTGCAGTCTCTTGCCAACTATTTTTCATAGTCCAAGACATTCTCCTAAAGAACTATATTGTTTTCAGAAAATATGTGTCTTGAAAGGACACATTTCCTCTTTTAATTTCCTCCTAACCACGGGCTGGTAGCTTACATGTTTTCAAAAGCCATCTCCTAAGACAGCCATCTTCTACGACACTATTTAACATGAGTCCTTGTCTTTGATGCTGTCCTAATTCATCTCATCTGCAATTTATACAGTCAGAACTGGAGGAGAGTAACAATTTACAGATAAAGTACATGCTACCAAGTGAAAGGAGCTGAGACAGGGGCAGTCTGTCTTTTTACAGCTGTTAAGTCCTTGCAGAATCCTTAGTTGAAACTTACATGTAAATATTAGGGCACCTGACTGAGTAAGTTTATCAAAACATCTTTATAGGTTTCCTACTCCTTCTGTCATTACTCTGATCAAGATGATCAAGAACAGATTTCTGTATTCATTTCTGCAGAGAAGCTTACTCATCCCTCTTCAAAATTCTCTTACCTAATGATACCTATTGTTCAATCATAAGTAATATTTAGCAATAAAATCTTTTACTTGTAGGAAATTATCTTTGAGAAGAATTCAACTTGGAATTCTCTACTGATTAAGTAATTGTCATTTCCACCTTTCAGTTTAGAGAAGAAACTTCTAAGCTGAATACCATTCTTAGGTAAGAAGGTTGGGTCTGGGTTACTCTGGCTTCCATAAGACAGTGAGCATGTTCTGAGGGCTTCTTTTTTGCAGATCTTTGTGGGGACCCCTGGGACCAATTTTTGTAGGACTCTCCCATTCTAAGCACACTTTCTGGACCATTTTTACTTTTTATTCCCATTTTATCAGCAAAGAAGTCTTCTCTTCATTTTATATTTTACTTCTACAGGATCATAAAATCGTAGTATTTTTGAGCTGGAAAACAACCCCCGCGCCGCCTCCACTGAACCTCTCTTATGCATTTCTGTCCTCAAAACTTGCAAGGTCTAACTATGCTCATGTTGATCACTTTTAAAAACTTATATACATGGGGCTTCCCTGGTGGCGCAGTGGTTGAGAGTCCGCCTGCCAATGCAGGGGATACGGGTTCGTGCCCCGGTCCGGGAAGATCCCACATGCCGCGGAGCGGCTGGGCCCGTGAGCCATGGCCGCTGAGCCTGCGCGTCCGGAGCCTGTGCTCTGCAACGGGAGAGGCCACAACAGAAAGAGGCCCGCATACCGCAAAAGAAAAAAACAAACAAACAAAAAAACTTATATACATGGATTCATTGGCAGCTGAGCACAAACCAAACATTTTGTTATATACAATTTATTATACAAGTGTGGGTTTAAGGGAAATAGCCCTAAATTACAAATGAGATTTTTTTTTCTAGTTCCAGCTCTGATTTTATTCACGGAATGACCCTGGACAAGTCTCTCAATTTTGCTAGGTGTCAGTTTCTTTATCTGTAAAATGAGAATAGCATTCTATCATAACTTATTATAAAGATAAATGAGATAATATATTTAAAGACTCCTTGGAAAGTGTGAGGTACTATATATAAGTATCAGGTATGTGGATACCCGTCCATAATGCCTGTCTCTGGAGTCCACATCAGCCTAGTGACTTTAACTGTGCCCTTAGCCAAGGTCACAAAACCCGATTATAAATCCACTTACAAAAATGTGGTTTACCTTGACCAAACAATTTCACCAATAGCAATCTATATTGCAGAAATTTTCATTCATGTGTGATTATTGGCAAATGACAACTTTTCTGTACTTCATTTTCTCACCTCTAAAATGGATTTGACAATTTACCAAACACAAATAATTTTAAATGTATAGAATAAATCTAGAAGAACACGTTTGGTGACCCTGAGACACAGGATAGTGTCAAATGCTTTTGTGAAGTTAGAATATATTGCAGTCTAGTTGTTTTCCCACTTCAACTGTAACTCCCGACTGTGGGGTCTCTATTAATAGTTTCCCTTTAGCCCCTACAATGGCCAGCATAGAACTAGGAACATGGCAGACACTGAAGATATGTGTTTTCAAAGAATAGTGACATCTTGTGTATATTAAAAAACAGGGTTTTAACTTGAAATTTTCTATTAAGTTATTCATTCATTAGTTTATTAATAAATTATTCATTACTTCAACAAGCAGTTGTTGAACATCCATTAGAGGCCAAGCGTAATAGGTGTTGGTATACAGTCATGATAAAAGGCTTATGTAAATATCTAATTAGACTAAGTTCTCTCTACCAGTAGGTCTGAACTGTACAAGGTTTGGTACCTGGACTTGAATAAATTTTATGCTCTTGCTTGCAATCCTTGTACTTTAAGGAATACTCTTCAGTGACTCAGATGAAAACTCAGAGGAAGCTAGTAGAGCCTTGGAGAGCCTGATGGAGCATGAAGTGCTCTAGATGATTCTGAAGGCCTACAGACCTTGAGCATCCTCTCCTTTGGTTGAGAGATCTGTAATGAATTCTCCAGTTATGAGCAGGGCTGAAGCTGACACAGCAAGCCTGGGGGTTGAGGGCATGGAGCCACTGCCTGAGTTTGAAGCTAAGCCCTACCACTTACCAAGTGGGTAGTCTTGGGCAAAGCATATACCCTCTCTGCCTCAGTTTCCTCATCTGTTGAATGGAAGTAATAATATGACCTCCTTGGGTTGTTTTGTAGATGAAAAGAGATGATACACTTAAAGTAACTAGCATAGCGATTAATATATTTAAGGATCCAGCACATGATAGCTATTGTTATTATTTTAAAATTAATCTTATCAAGAAATAAAGCAGGGACTTCCCTGGTGGCACAGTGGTTAAGAGTCCGCCTGCCAATGCAGGGACACGGGTTCGAGCCCTGGTCTGGGAAGATCCCACATGCCGTGGAGCAGCTAAGCCTGTGTGCTACAACTACTGAGCCCACGCACCACAACTACTGAAGCCCTCATGCCCTAGAGCCCACATGCCACAACTACTGAGCCCATGCGCCACAACCACTAAAGCCCGTACACTCTAGGGCCTGCGTGCCACAACTACTGAGCCTGCGTGCTGCAACTCCCGAAGCCCGTGCACCTAGAGCCTGTGCTCCACAAACAAGAGAAGCCACCACAATGAGAAGCCCGCGCACTGTGACGAAGAGTAGCCCCCGCTCACCACAACTACAGAAAGACCGTGCGCAGCAACGAAGACCCAACGCAGCCAAAGACAGAAAAAAAGAAGAAAGAAAGAAAGAAAGAAAGCAGCCAGTCCATCGGTATGGGGGGGGGGGGTGCCCTGGGACCAGATGAACGTGGAGATGAGATGAGCACAAGAGATTAGGAGATGGTAAATAAATAATGAGAATCAGCGACAGGGTGAGAATACAATTGATAGAGGCCAAAGAATCAGAGAATCCTAGGATTTTAGAGTCAGAATTCATTTATTCATTCATTCATCCACTCATCCATTCCATAAATATTTACTGAGCACCTACTATGTGCCAGAAGCTGTTCTAGTTGCTGGGTCTATGCATTGACTAAAATATTGCTGCCCTTGTGGGCTTTATATTTTAGTGACAGAAACTGGACCATTTGGTCCCCTTCTTATCACATGCAAAAACCCTGCTACAGTGCACTGAATGCTGATCCTCTATCCTCTTGGTTTTTTAAAAATAATATATGTATTTTAAAATATTTACTTCACTGCGTGGGGTCTTTAGTTGCAGCATGTGGGATCTTTTCACTGCAGCTCTAAGGCTCTTCATTGCGGTGTGTGGGCTTCTCTCTAGTTATGGCATGTGGGCTCCAGAGTGTGCGGGTTTAGTTGCCCCATTGCATGTGAGATCTTAGTTCCCCGACCAGGGCTTGAACCCACATCCCCTGCATTGCAAGGCAGATTCTTAAACTCTGGACCACCAGGGAAGTCCCTATCCTCTGTTTTTATATGTCTAGGAAAGTACATTAATGAATAGGAACAGCGCCTTCCACTCTTGGCCAGCTGGAAGTGTGAGGTTCTTTTTAAAGTGCCGGGCTTCCCTGGTGGCACAGTGGTTGAGAGTCCGCCTGCTTGTGCAGGGGACACGGGTTCATGCCCCAGTCCGGGAAGATCCCACATGCCACAGAGCAGCTAGGCCCGTGAGCCATGGCCGCTGAGCCTGCGCGTCTGGAGCCTGTGCTCCACAACGGGAGAGGCCACAACAGTGAGAGGCCTGCATACCGCAAAAAAAAATAAATAAAAAAAATAAAGTGCCTAAGTATAACTCTATGCTTATTGTATTGTATTGAAAATAGTACTGAACTCTGAATAAAGCTAACCTGCTTTTATAGAACAGCATTTGAAAAATCCTAGAGCTGGAAATAACAAATTTCCAGGTATTCCAGAGCTGAGGAATACAAATTTTGGTAAACACAATCCAGAATTGGGAAGGATAGGGAGAAAGGCCAGAGATCATTCAAGTGTGTGGCCATCAAGAATGCAGCAGAGGGTTTTTCTGGCAGAACTATGGGAAAACCTATAGTCTGATGAGGCAGATTCATGAAGAGTGGTGAGGGGGCTCCTGTTCCCACCCCAGAAAGGTTCACTGGTCTCATATGTGGCTTCCCTTGCAGCCATGTTTTCCCAGCTCATTACCTCAGGTACTCTATATGTACTGCTGAAGTCTCCCTGAGAAGGAAGCAAAACCTTCCCTCCAAGGAGGTCACCTAGGATTGCAGTGCTTTGCTTCAGGCAAACATCCCTCCAGGGAAGGAGCCTTCACTCTCCCTGCTGTGTGCATAGATTGAGGAGCCCCCAAGTCTTGACAACAGGTCAGTGGCAAGCCAAGCTTCTAGACCCAGACAGCGGCACAGATTTTTATCTGAACTTAATTCCTTTTTCAGAAGAGCGTTCATGGCCTTTCGTCTCTTATTTGAATTTAATCCCCATGGATCACAGTTTTGTTCTGTGGATCCATCTAGCAAAACATGATTCAAGGGTTCTTGGTCCTTGGCTGGCTCACAGAACTACAGAACTCTGAAGAGATCAGCCCTCTTACTTACAGGTGAGGAACCAGGGCTCGAGAAAGTCAAGTGAGCAGCCACGGTCAAGTGGCAAGTTGGTGCCGCGGACTAGCCCTGTGCCAAGCTCCAACTGACCAGGGTGTTGAGAAGGACGAGGGATAAGAGAATGAACTGCACTGAGATGGGATCAGGAGGACCAAGACAGCTGATGGCTGCAAGGCGGGTTTATTGAAACATAGCAAGGGTTATATACATGTGCAAAAGGAAAGTACCCAGACATATCATTCTTGGAAATCTCTGAACTTTCGCCAGTTCTCATATCAAAGGTACAGTCCCTCGGGAAGAACCTGTTGAACCGAGACCACATGGAACAACCAGGGCTTTTCGACCTCTTTGATCTCAATGCCCGGGATGAGGTGGCCTTGCCAACCTCTTTTACGTCACCCTTTGATCTCTGATTCATAGCATTCCTCCTTCAGGCAGGGACATGCCGGGATAGTCCTGCTAGACTGCCCCTGTGCCGGGACAGTCACACCAGACTGCCTCCAACAAGTTGGTAGAAGCACTGGACTACAAGAAAGGCTACAAGTCTTCATCCAGGGTTCTTGTAATTTTTTTTTATTAGCAATAGGAAAATCTGCTCAAAAACAACTCATAAACCTCCTAGAATAGAGATCTTAGATGTCATAGGTAAAAGAGAGTATAGAGATCGTGTAGCATAGTCCTCGGAAAGAAATTTTAGAGTTTTAAAGTACCTTCTCCCTTTATTTTATTTAAAGCAATGTCTGGCTTGCCACAGCCAGGAGTTTGAGATGTGTTCTATGGCGTGTGCACCTGTGCACCTAGGGATGATATCAGTGTGGCTCCCTGAAGATTTCAAGACAATGCCTCCTCTCAGGTTTTATTTTGTAGTAAAAATAATTTGTGGTGGTTTTGGTTTTCCTTGTCTTATGAGCTGGGGGTGACAGCCAGAAGGCCACTGTCTCCTAATTTTCTGTGTGGTCATTATCCGTACTCCATTCAGACCACAGTGAAGACCACTGGATTGTAAATGATACCCCAGGGACTGTTCATGTGGTCATCTGTGGGGAGGAAAAAGGGAGGTATGTAGGCAAGCAACGCTGACCAAAATATTTCTCCTGAAAGCTCTCATACTTGCAGTATGAGTTCACCACTGGAAGACTGCCATGTTTTCTATTTTAAGGTCCCATGTCCTTTATGTCGCTCTGCTGCTCCTAGTTCTACCCTGTAGTGTGGAGAGTAGAGATGAAGATAATGCGTCCTGGAATTGGACTTCCTGACTTCAAATGTTGACTTTGCACTGACTAATTTTGTGATTATAGGCAAATGTCTTAATCTTTCTGGGTTTGTCTCCTATCTGTAAAGTGATTTGACAACTTTATCTAACTCAAATGATTGATGTGAGGACTAACTGGATAGAGTATTGACACACTGGCCTGCAGTGGCCACTTAGTGAATGCTAACTGTTACCATTAACATCTCAGCTTGTGCAGCCTAGCATTGTGGAAGGAACACTGGATCAATGGGACAGTAGACACAGGATTTGGTCCAGGCTCTCACTTTTACTTAGCTGTATGAACTTGGGACAGTCACTTGATCCCAGGTCACAGAATGCAAGACATGGAAGCAAGCATTTGGTCCAACCTCCTCATCTAATGAATGAAACTGAGGAAGAGGCTCACCCAGAGTCCACAGGGAGTTAATGCCCAGGCAAGGATCAGCCAGTACCTACTCTCTTGACTTCTAGCCCAGAGCTCTTTCTATCATTACTTTGGGGACCAAAATCCTGCCAAGTGTTCCCAACTTTGCTGAAGACCTGAGGACTTTGGGGTTGGCAGGCAAATGGTTCCTAACAAGCTGTCTTGGGGTTGTGGCCATCCCAGAAGCAGCAGCCAATGCATTCTAATATGTCATGGTTGGTATAAGTGTTGGAAGCATAGTGATGCCTTTAAGAAGCTACTGGGTGAATGCCGCTGCACTTTTGGGGGGCCCAGAAAAACTCATTCCAGACCAACAGGACAAACTTGGGCAGGTTCTTATGGCCTAGTGGCTTAGTGATCAACCACATTTCTTCTTTCACTTTCTTGGCTCCTGCCTGAGAAGCTCACAGTGACTGTGTCTCTCTACCTTAAGCTGTGGATGTCTCCTTTAGAGCTCTTACTAGAGGCTCTTGCCACACATTTCCTTCTCTCCTCTCTCACTCAGATCCTAGGAGTATAGGTTGACCATATTATCCACTCTTGCATATATGGCTTGATCTGCAAGGTCCTCTTTCTGTTCTGCACCCTGCCCACAATGGACGCTCAACAAAGCCAGTCCTCTGCTTATTGTTCTAAATACATCCCAGGCTTCTGGCTCTGGTTCATTGCATGTATTATGTCTTTCCATTGATTCTTGCTGAGTCCTCTCAGATTAACTATTACATTTCTATGAAGCCCACAATGGTCCCCCTACTCAGAAGTGGTCTCCTGTTCCTTAGAACTTTCAAAGGACATATTGACTGTAACTGATGGTTTACACATGTCAGTAGAGGTCCTATCTCTCTTAAGAAGCTCCTTCAGAACCATGTACTGACATCTTTTTAATCCTCCAAAGCATTTAGCAGAGCTCCTTGCCCATTGTAGGAGCTCAGTTAGACCTGCTTGAACAAGTGTTGACTGGTTAGCAGGGTTGCTAACCACGGGCTCCAGCCTTAATAAAAAGATTATTCCTTCACAATGAAAAGTGCTTTCTCCTTGGGCGCCATTGTGAGTCTGTGATAAGTCAGTCATAGCCATTTAAAGTTTCCTTGAAGCTGTGGCAATGCCCAGTCGTGTTGAGAATTCTACTTTTTAGAAATCCGGAGTGACACATTTTTGAAATTAATATCAATTAAAATAAATTTTGCTCTTCTTTTTCTGTTGGCAGAAACTGACCACCCAAGATGGACAAGCAAAACAAACTAACGTACTTTAAAAATGCAAATAGAAGTTCAAGGACATCAAAGGTGTGATGAGTGATGGAGTTCTGAAGCTTTCATTTACTCACCCACTCATTCACTCAATCAGCAAACAGATTCATGCAGTTTGATTTCCTGCATTTCAGAAGGAAACAGTTGTGTTATTCTATTTATGCAGAGTTCTATGCAGAGTTCTATATAGCCCTCTGCTAGAGCCCTGTGCTTCTGAAATTGTTTGCTAAAATAATGGTCAGAAGTAGTTTGTGTTCACAAAGTCGAACTCAGTGTTTCCCTAAGATCAAATACTCGATGACAAATTTTATCCCCAAATTCGGTAAAAAAATGAGACGAATGCAAAGATTAATCCTTGAAAGCCCTTGAATAAGCCTTTCCTCCTCCATTTTGTTTGCTTTTTAAATATTGTAATCAGAGAATAATAGGTGAGTCCTTCTGTGGGTAATTAAAACACATGTAAATTGAAATTCTCAGGCCAGTAATTAAATTGAGGAGTTCACTGGGTAATGTTTACTTTTTAGCTCCCAGATTGTGTGTTCAGTTCCTCTTTAAGCTGTACTTTTTCCTTCTTTTTTTGTCTTTTTCTTCAGTCTGGGAGATCAAAGCAACCTGAATTTTACAATAGCATCTTGTGAAAGAAGAGGCGGAGGGAAAGCCACAGTAGTTTCAGTAAATAATGGGCTTTGATGTCTCCAACTTGAAATCCATATTTTGAGAGCCCTGATGTATCTAATAGTATTTGGAATAAAATTTTAAGTCCCAACGCTGGGGCCTTTTGCAGGGAAACATGCATGTGAAAAGTGGATGTTAACATTCATCTCATATCTTACCCCTGCCTTACAACAAAATGCTTCCATTCTTTGTGAAGTTTGTGTGGTGTCCATGTCACATGTGAGTAGTTTGTCCACTTCTTTTTGGCTGCTGTTCACAAAATTAAGAACTGTTAACCTTGGCTTGAGGCTTTGGGCAATTCATTGGGGGGGGGGAGGTAGTTAAGAAAAAGTAGAAGGAAAAAAACGCTTTCCAGGAATACATCGTTTTCTCTAAAACCGTAGAATCATTCCAAGAGCCCCTCTTTGACCGTGAGAAATACCTGTGAGATCTAACCATTGTTAGGGATTTATGTCTTTAGGCTAAAATCTGTTGGTCCCATTAGTTTGTTTTTGGGTGCAGGTACTGTGGTGCCATTTTAAAAATGTCCTGGCCCTTTGACCATGTTCACAGGCTCCTGGGCAGCAAGAAACTTTGAAGTCCAATAGATATCAAAATACAAGAATAGATTTCAAGAATGACTTTTCTGTTAAAATCTCAAGACAAAATTCCCTTTGCTCTTGCCTTGGAGTCCCTTAGATCATACAGGCCATATGCCTCCAGCAGGGTCTCAGTAGTTCTTGTTTCTCCTGCGGTCACATTGTGTCTGTGATGTCCTGAGTGGTTACCATGGAGGTAATTGTCATGGTGTGAGAGATGTGTGAATTCAGGTGTGGAGAAACTCAGCAGTGAGAGATGGGTCTTTGAGAAAAAGAGACAAATCCCCTTTCATTCCAACTTCCTTGGTAACAAAAGGATGAAGCAGGAAGAAAAGGGGGAGATGTAAATATAATAACGGAAAATTATCATATTTTGAACAGCATGCTTTTTATGCTTTGCATGACATACTGAAAAATCTTCCATTTATTTATTTATTTATGTTTTGCTCACATAGAGTATGGCGTTAAAAACAACTTTCATGTTCTTTCTTGAAGAAAAAACAAATATGGCTTGTGATGCCTAAGAGAATAGCATACTATGAAGTCCAAGTTCAACAGAGAAATCTTTTGAAAGATACACCAGGAAGCTCAAAGGTGATATGTTTTTGCCCAGTTGGGGAAAAGAAAAAGACTGCTGCAATCTGCAAAACATTAAAGAATGAGAGAGAGCCAAGTTAACAATGCAGCCAGACTGGCTTGCTGCTGGCATTTGACAAGCTAGGAAAATGAGACTGCAAAAATCCACAGGGAATTATTTTCCCTTCATGTTAATGAAGTACCATACATTTCTTTCTTGGGATGAGGGGTGGTGGGGGTGAGGGCAGGGGTGCTGCTGAGCAGGTATTTTAAGGAAATGATCCAGAATCCCTGCCTCTGGCTTGGCATAATCAGTGTCATTACTGCTTGTTTGGAAGCTTTGTCTTTTCTTGGAAAGGACCCAGGTCTGGCAGACTCAAGTAGTCAGTGTGGTGGCTGGTGAAGAGGGACCCTGCCGAGGCAAGTGCAGGAAGGCTGAGCGCCCTTGAGCTTTGGATTCTGAGTAAGAGACTTGAGCTCCAGTCCCAGCTTTGCCTCTGTGGATTTTCTCTGACCTTCGCCAAAGCCCTTAACTGCTCTGTTTTCTCATTCTATTATTTACATGAGGCTGTTGTGAAAATAAATATATTAGTATAAAATATATATATTGGTATAAAATATATATTTTCAGGCATTCTACAAATGCAAGGGTGAGACCTTATTATTTTGGGGTTCCATGTCAGCATAAAGGTATTTAGCTGTTTTCTTGTCCAGTGTCATCTTTCATAGACCTACAGATGCAAGTGAGTACTTTGGTGAGTACTAATGCTGGAACCCTACCCTCCATGGCGTTCCTTTGGGGAAAAGAAGGTGTATTAGGATTCTCCACAGAAATAGAACCAATAGGATCTCTCTCTCTCTCTCTCTCTCTCTCTCTCTCTCTGTTTAATCTTTCTGTCTATTATCTATCTATCTATTTTTCTTTCTGTCTAAAATGAGATTTATTATGAGGAATTGGCTCATGTGGTTATGGAGGGTGAGACGTCTCATGATCTGCTGTCTGCAAGCTAGAGACCCAGAAAAGCCAATGGTATAATTCAGTCTGATTCTGAAGGCCTGAGAACCAGGGAAGCTGATGATATAAGTCTCAGCCTGAAAGCAGGAGAAGATGAGATGAGATGTACTAGATTAAGTAGTGAGGCAAGAAAAAAGGGGCAAATTCCTTCTTCCTCCACCTTTTGTTCTATTCATGTGCTCGATGGATTGGATGACGCCTACCTGCATTGGGGAGGGCAACCTACTTTACTGAGTTCACTGATTCTAGTGCTAATCTCATCTGGAGACACCCTCACAGACACCCATAAATAATGTTTAATCTGGGTGCCCTGAAGACCACTCAAGTTGACACATAAACTTAACCATCACAGAAGGTGATGTCCCTAGGCAGTGCTCAGCTACCACAGGGTCAAGTATAAACTCTTTAGCCTGGTGTTTGGGTCCTTCCATAATCATTCCCCAACCAAACCTCCCAATTTCATTTCCTTACTCCTCGGGTGCACCCTTTGCTTTGGTCAAGGCTGACTTGTCACTGTAAATGCCTCTGGCCTTCTTTGCAGGTATTTCTTCTTTCCTTACCCAGCCAATTTTACCTATTCCCTGGCTTGCCCATCCTATATTGATCCCTCCCTGTGAACAGCACCTGTTAACTGGTGTCACACATACATTGTGCAGGGTGGGCACTGCACAAGGACATCTGGCCAGGACGGGGGGGACATGGGCTTAAACCCAACCAAGTCATACAACCCACTAAGGGGCTGTGTCTACTTGGAAGAAGGGTACCTTTTCCTAATTTGAAAAAAGGCACTGGAGAGCCACTGCAGGGTGGCTCTGTGTGTATTGATGAAGTTAACTTTTCATCTGTGTTAGTCATATCTACTTGAGATTATAAGCACCTTGAGGACTCAAGCTTTGATTTTCTTATAGATACTCACATGAAATAATGCAAAAGTTTTTTCTTTTTTTTTGTTGCCATCCTAAATTTTATTTTTTTCTTCCAGTTTTATTGAGATATAATTGACATATAGCACTGTATAAGTTTAAGGTGTACAGCATAATGATTAGACTTACAAACATCATGAAATGATTATCACAATAAGTTTAGTGAATATCCATCATCTCATACAGATACAAAATTAAATAACTAGGAAAAAAATTTTTGTGATAACTCTTGGGATTTACTCTCTTTAATAATTTTGTTTTGAATTATAATCAGAGCACTAGGTTCTGAGTAAGGGATTGTGCTAAATGCTCTTTGAATACAGAGCTTACTCACTTCTTTACTTGTCAGTGTCTTCTATATAAGAAGAGAAAATACATCCCCAATAAATACCTGATTGCTTGCTTGTCTATAGTAACAGTAGGAAAACATCAATACTGTTCTCTTTCAAAAATTCTTCAGTACTTATCTTGGTCTCTTGGAAGCAGAGGTAAGGAGTGGGACCATTTCCACTCTGAGGACTCTGAGACTGGTTTTTAGATGAGGCTCTTGGGTGTGGCCTGTGTTCCCTGCCACTTCCAGAGCGACACTGCACTGGGGCTTTGTGGTGGGCAAGAAAAGCGGGCCTGTGGCCTACTGCTCACTCAGGGGCCAGGATCTGCTCCATGTACTGAGGACAGCAGGAAGAGAGCCATGTGTCTCTGTCCCCAAGGTGTTGCTGGACCATTAGTGGCGAAGACATGTAAGGGAGTGGCCACAATGTGATACAAGGAACCCTATAGCAGCCAGGAGCAGGTACAGAGGGAGGCCTGAGGAGTCACTATGAACCAGCAGAGACCTGCTCTCCTTGCATGGGGACAGGCACAGCTGGAGCGACTAGAGGGAGAAGATGACCATGAGTGGTTGACGTAAAGCAATCTCATTCATGTCCACATCTTCCATTACAGTCTGGGTGCAGATGGCTCTGGAAATGTACATCTGCGTCCCAGACCCATCTATCACTCGTTTTTCCACTTGGAGGCCTCAAAGGCTCCCTAAACCCATTATGTCCCAAACTGATCTCAGGATCTTTTTACCCAAATCTGGTCACCTCCTGATGTTCAGTTTTTCCAGATAGTACGGCCCATCCATCTGGCTGGGTAAACTCGGGTTTGGTAAATTCATTTGCTCGGCTCACTCACCACTCCCAGCTCCCAGTCCAAGTTTACATCTGTATCTCTTGCTGGAGATGGACGCAATTCCCTCCTCACTGGGCCCCCATCCCCTCCTCCTCACAGCAGCTGGAGTGAGCATTTCAAAATGCAAATCTGATTATGCCCCATGCTCCCCTCACTCCCCTTCTCCCCTCCTCCCCTCCTTAAAACCTCTTAACGCCTTCTCATTTCCCTTAGGACAAAGACCCATATCCTCAGCAGAGCCTCTAAGACCCTTCATAAACTGACCCCTGGCGACTTCCCTGGCCGCATCTTGGACCAGCACCCCCGCCTCTGTCCTCAGTGGCACCGGCCTTCTTTCCATTCCTCACAGACCGCAGGCCTGGGCAGCTCTCTCTGCCAGGAGTCCTCTCTTCTGTTGCTGCTGTCACTCCCACCCCGTTAGCCTAAGTCATCCCTTCTCACTTTTCAGATATCCGCTCAAGTATCACTTCCTCAGGGAAACCTTCTCTGATCCCCCAGACTACTTCAGTCCTTCCACCTTGTATATCTCTGAGCACATCTCCTTATCAAATATCAGTTTGTAATCATACATGTATTTTTGTGGTTATTTGATTGATGTCTGTTTTCCCTGGAAGGTTGTAAGCTCTGGGATGCCTGGCTGGGTTTGCCCTCTACTACATTGCTAGTACCCAGCACACTGCCTGATATACCTTACACTCTCCATTAATCGTGCATTGGACGAATGAACGCAACAAGGTTGTTCAGGAATGGAGGGCCACCCCTGGGACTGCAGTGTAGGCTACGTGGGAGGAAGTAGCCAAAGGTGAGGTTGGTCCAGGATCTTGTCCTCTAGGCACAGGGGTGCTGAGCAACCTGGGAAACAAGGATGTGACCAGCCAAGAGCTGTGTTTTAGAGTAGTAGCTCTGAGAGGGGTGTAGCATGGAGGGCAGAACATCTTAGAACCAGGGTGACATATTAGGAAGTATCTGATTAAGATGACCTGCATTGGAGCTGTGAAAGGAAAAATGGAGAGGTGGGAACAAATGCTTTTAGTGTTTCCTATTTCTATTTTCCCCCCATAGGGAAGGAAGTAGTGGATTAAGGGGCTTTACATGGTTTAACATTTTTAACCTGCCTGACCCGAAGGTCACCAATGTATGGGGAAGACTTGGGGGGGGGGTTGGAATTGATGGGGTAGTGGGCAGTGTAGCGGAGTCATAAATCTGTCTTTCTTTTTTCCCAGGCAATTGTGGCCCATGGAAGGTTGAGAGGAGTGGGTCCTCTTAGACCTGCTGCCCTGAGCTGATGGTGAATTGGTGTGTGAGGGGGAGTAAAATCTAGGGAACCTCCTTTTGGGCTAGACATATCTGATCCCCACCTTTCTGTCCTGATCTGAGAAGTCTATCAATGGAGACCTGTCTTAACTGAGACCCTGGGTGTCTTATAATGAAGGGTATTTTGAGACAGGCATAGTGTGGAGGGCAGAGTGGTCTTGGGACCCCCAGACCTGGGCTTGGGGCCACACCTCTTATTTTGCTTATTCTTTTCTTTTCTTTCTTTTCTTTTCTTTTTTTCTTTTTCTTGGCTGTGCCATGAAGCTTGCAGGATCTTAGTTCCCTGACCAGGAATTGAACCCAGGCCCCAGCATTGGAAGTGCGGGGTCCTAACCACAGGACCGCCAGGGAGTTCCCTGCTTATTCTTTTCTATGGCTCCTGTGGGCCTGAATCACAGTGACAGCACTAGGATCATATCATGGGTTGCTCCACTGTTCCACCATTGTTGAATTGGATAGAATGCAAAGCTTGATGCCACTAAATTTTAACTTTATGTGAATCTTTTATGGATCTAGCATCCCCTTCTAGAATGTGACCAACATAATAACACTGTTGTCTTAATAGTGTTGATGGCTAATGTATCATTTGTCATTTGATATTTTTTAACTACAAGCAGGGCTGCAACATTTGGTTGTGCCAGTTGTGCATTGCCTGGTTCTGGCTGGTGCCACTCATGTAGACTCCCATGGGATGGCACGCCCTGGAGGTGTGCACGGTAGCGACGCTGACCATGAAGTGTGCAAGGCAGGCACCTGCCTTATTTTGCTGGCTCAGAATGGTGACATGCCTTGTTCAGTGTCACGTGACAAGTAAATGCTGGTACTTCAGCTAGGGCCCAGCTTCTGAATCTAAGTCCACTCTTAACTTTGCTGTACCTTGTGGCCTCCTGACTGAGCAGTGCTTGAGTAAATGAGTGAATGGGGAAAGATAAAGACTCCACTCAGGAGCCAAATGGGCACACAAGGTCCGTGATTTGCTCTGAAGGTCCCTGAGACCTGCCATCAGTGGAACCAGCTGCCCTAACCTCAGTCCATCTGCCTAGACCTCATCCATTCTCGTGTGGACTTTGCCCACACAGTGGGCCTCAGATGACATGGCCTTGGGTATTTTTCTGACTCCTTTCCTGAACCCCTTGCATCTTCCAGGAACACAAGGCCACACCTCCCCTGCCTGTCCTATTTCCTCAGGGCCTCACTTCCAGCTTCTACTAGGTTGTCTTCTCCCATAAGGCATTCATTAGTAACATGGAAGATTATAATTTCAAGGGAAATGTAAAAGATAAAACAGCCTTTAAAACACAAAGGAATTACTCTGTAAGGGTGGAATTCATGGCTGGCTGGGAGAGTCATGAACCTGTGGGTCTTTTACGTGGCAGAGCAGGAAAGGACAATCGAGTAATGCCGATGATAAAACTGAGAAATCACATAATGCAGTTGAGGAAACCGAGGACTCAAGAGTTAGGGGGTTGGCTGAGGCTAGAAGCCAGAGGTTTTCCCATTATACCACGTTTCCTCAAGCCATTTTAAGTTGGGGTCTTTCCTGATACCTTTCTCACCTTACGTGACTGAGGGAAGCCCCACTTTCGGACCATCTGTGCCCCTTCAGTGGTTGGGGGAGCAGGAGGGCAGAGCCAAGGGGACATGGAGCTTGGTCAGCAGTGACCTGGACCCTGGTGTGACCCCAGGATCTGTGCTTTTAAATGCCGTTATAGAATGCAGTCCGTCTAGAGCTCAGTGCCTCTTCCCATCAGCCTAATGCAGCTGTGGTGGAGGGTGGGTGGCGACTGGCTGCCTGGCAATCTCCCCCGGAGCCCGGGAGAGGGATTACCCTCGCTCAGGCAGCCTCATCACAGTAATAAAAATGGGAGTTATGTTTATCAACTCATCAGGACTGCCCATTTAGACGATTACCCCATTTCCAATCCCATTTCTAGAGGAAAGAGGATTGCTGGACACTTCCTCCCACCCCCACCCCTAGCACGGCCCTGTTTGTGGGTGGTTTCATGGGGGGATGTGTTGGAGGAGGCACGCTGCAGGCTGAGAGCTTTGTCCTCTTTGTCTTTCCCAGCTGGCAAGCCACAGTGGGACGGCCATCCCCTGAGAGATAGGAGAGGAGGAGAAACAGCCCAGCAGGGGCCTGGAGACGCTGGCTGGCGTCAGTAATTTCCTGCAGGAGATTTTGCCGGCCGAGTGCATGCCACCCTTCTCTTCACCCTTTGTCTTCTCCCATGTGCTGCTAAAATACACTAACGCAACCCTTGGGCTTTGCTCATCCAAATGAAGTTATTTAACCTAATCCCTATGGAACCCAGGTAGGAAGCAGGATCATCTATTTGGAACAAGAAGGGGAGGAGATGAGATAGATCTCTGAGCAGCTGGATTACACGTTAGAAAGTTTCTCTTTCCCCACAGAGGAGCCTTTTGGGCCTTTGCTCAGAGACCATTGACTCTTACTTAACACATAGCTCTAATTAGCTTGGTAAAGTGCTTTCTGACACCTGAGCAAATTGGTAGTGGAAGTTAAAGTCACAGGCTGGAGCCAACTGTTAAGAGCTGGACAGAGGAGGTGGCATCTGTGTGGACGACTGTGGCTGGGTTTCCTGCTCAAAGTGGGATGCTGGGCAAATGGCTCCGAAGGTCCCTTCCAACTTTCGGTTCATGGCTCTGAATGCATCTGGTTTGACTATGACAGTGAGGGGCGGAGAGGAGGGGAAAGGGGACATCAGTGGGGAGCTGGTATCCAGCAGGAAACGTGGCCTTGTGTTTTGGGGAGGCCCTGAGTTTTGGTGCATGAAATTAGTCGCCCGCTTTTGCTAGAGTCCTCCAGACACAATGTCTGCTCTTGATTGTCCTTTATTCTTTGCCAGCAAGAGTGGATTCTTGTGGTTGTTTCTAGATAGAGTTCTGTGGGGCGTCGGAGTGTAATGGATAGACTTGGGCTTGGGGTAAAACAGGCCTGTGTTAATATCCTGCTCTGTACAAGGCTAGCTGGGCGACTCTGCTAAAATCATCCAGCCTCAGTTGCCTCACCTGTATATCTACTATATAAAGTATGGATCATGTGCCTTCCTGTCTGTGGTCTTTCACTAGCTCCTGCTTTCCAGGCAAGAGTCTCCAGGAAGCCCAGTACAATTTGAGTTTCAGACAAACAACGAATTATCGTTTAGTGTTAATTACGCTCCAAATACTGAAAACAAAAACTGATTGTTTATCTGAAATTCAGATTTAACTGGGCATCCTGTAGTTTCAAATAAACTTTTTATTTTAGAATCATTTTAGATTTATAGAAAAATTATAAAGGCAGTAAGAGAGTTACCATATACATTAACATCTTACATCAGTATGATACATTTGTCACAATTAATGAACACAATATCACAAATAATGTTAATATATTATAATTAACTGAAGTCCATACTTTATTAGATTTCCTCAGCTACCACCTAGTGTCCTCTTCTGTTCCAGGATCCCATCCAGGATAGCACATCCCATTTAGTTGTCATGCTTCCTTAGGCTCCTCCTGGCTGTGAGTTTGTCAGACATTCCTTGTTTTTGACAGGACAAAGATTCCTTTGATCTTGACAGTTTTGAGGAGTACTGGCCAGGTGTTTTATAACATGTCCCTCAATTTGGGTATGTCTGATGTTTTTCTTATGATTAGACTATGCTAATATGTTTTTGGGAGGAGGACCACAGAGGTCAAGTGCCATTCTTGTTCCATTATGTTAAGGGTACATACGATCCACATGACTTATCGCTGTTGATGTTGACCTTGATCGCCTGGCTGAGGTCATGTTCATCAGGTTTAGCATCCTGCATTTTTATTTGCTATACCTGGTAGCTCTATTCCAGGCATATGTGTTCTTCATTACTAGGCTGGTGGCTTACTGCTGCTGACTTTTTCTGCTTCAACCTTGGGAACTGCTGACAGTTCCCCTAATGAACGACTTCTCTCCATCTCTCTCCCTGCCAGGCCTTAGAGCTTACTCTTTCCTCTGCCGGGAGTGTTCTACTCACACACATAGCCCCCTTCCCAGCTAGGACTAGGGTAGGTGCTGGCCTTCTGCTCTGCACCCACTCTCAGGTGGTTCTTGTCCCTCAGTGGTTATGATCTGTTTACTTATCTCTCTGATCCCATAGCATCCCTAGCATCCCGCACAGTGTCTGCTGGAAGTTAATAAATAAGTATTGAATGAGTGAATGGTTATTCTAGACAATCCAGATAAAGCCTCTTAGCACAGTGCTTGCCTTATAAACACTAGATATCAGTAAATGCCTGTCTCTGTCTCTTTCAACATAGAGAAAATAATCTTCCCTAGAACAGAGCAACTACATTAAGTTTGTGCTTGCCTGACATCCCCAACACATGCCCCTCCCTGGAGATGAGATTCTGGAGCAGTGGTCTCCTAGGATTCCCTGAGAGCCAGATGCCTACGTCAAAGCATCAAGGGGGCCACTTAATGACAGAGATGTTGGGCTAAGTAGGCTATTCTCGGTCAATTTGCAAATTAAAAAGGCATTCTTCTCCCAACAGAGACACTTCAAATTATGAACCCCTTGGCCCAAATTTCCATAGTCAGACCCCCGGCCCTTTGTTAGTGAAAGGGACCTTGCTCTCTTTTTGTGGCCCCCACACATCACATATGTGAATAATGTTTACACCTAGTGTTGTTTGTCCTTGGTGACTAGTATACTGGTATGTTTCTGTGCATGTTAATTTTTTTCTTTTCCCTCATCCAGTGTAGTTGTGGCCCCACCCCTGAGACCCGCAGGAAGGAGACACCTTGTGTGGTGGTCCCAGGAATCTCTGATCAATCAGAGGGCTCATCATAATGTCTATCATTTATTATCTCCTTTGCACCAGGTGCTCCACCTACCTTACCTCTAATCCTCTCAATAACCCCACAAGTTAAGAATTATTATTCCCATATTACACATAAGGGAACTTTGGGGTTTTGGGTGCTTTAAAAATTTCCCCAAGTTTGTTTGTAATAGAGCCAGGCTTGGAGCTAAGTGTGTGGACTTCAGAGTCTGAGCTCCATCCACTGAGGTTGGCTGCCCCTCCATGGTTTAGAAAGTTCTGTAAGACAGAGTCAGCATCTCCCAAAGGCTTGTGCTCATCAGAATGGTTCTCGGGTCTACTCCTCCCTTTGTTTCCCCAGGTCCACGCTCTAGAGCATGCCCTCATCGATCCATGTCTACACACCTGCAAGAGCCTCCTTCATGGATTCCCAGTCTCAGATATCCCACCCACAGCCAGATCACTCCCATCTGCCATTGTCCTGCTCAGAACTCACAAGAATGCCCATTTTCAGCCTTATGTATTTTTTGCCCTGCTTCCAAGACTGTATATGCTATTCCTTTCCCATATCTAACTTCATCTGAATTAGCTACAGTCTTCTGCATGACCACAATGGAGGCCATCCATATTTCCACTTCAGTGTGTGGAATCTATCCTTGGAGACCCCAAGCCTTCTCCCCATGCCTCCGATTCTCCCTTTCCTTTCAGATCCTGGGATACGTTCTCCCTGAAAGGTATACTGACTCACCACCTACCTCTCCTCAAATCTCCATAGCATCTGGGTATGCAAGGTATAAATTAGTACCGAATGCACTTCTGGCTTGTGAGTGATTGTAGGGGTTTCTCTGTATTTCTAATCCAGTTCTCCCATCTGAATTGCAATCTCCTGAGGGACAAAAACCTCTTTATTAAAATTTACTGAAGTGTAATACATACGTAATAAAATGCACCTGCTTAAAATTTTCTCTTTATTAAGTTTTGACAAATGTACATACCCATGTAACCACCACCACAACCAAGATATAGAACATTTCCATCACCCCAGAAGTCCTTCTGTGCCACTATGCAGTCAGTCTCTCCACCCCCCGACTCATTATTCCAGATGGGTTTTGCGTGTTTTTGAACTCTGCATAAACGTAGTCACAAAGAGTGTACTCTTGTGTCTGGCTCCTTTTTGCTCAGCAAATGTTTTAGAGATTCTTCCATGTTGTGTGTATCAATAGTTCATGTTTTTTGTTGCTGAGTAATATTCCATTGTATAGCTGTACCACAACTTCTTTATAATTTCACCTGTTGATGGCTATTAGGGTTGTTTCCAATGTTTGGCTGTTGTGAATATAGTAGCTATAAGTGTTCATGCACAAGTCTTTGTGTGGACATGCTTTTATTCTCTTGGGTGTGTACCTAGAAGTGAAATTTCTAGGTCATATAGTAAGTGCATGTTTAATTTTATTTTGAAACTGACAAATTGTTTCCCAAAGTGATTACTCTATTTTACACCCCCACCAGTAGTATGAAAGTTCCAGTTGCTCCATGTCCTCTCTAATACTTGGCATTGTCAGTCTTTTAAATTTTAGTGAGTATGTAGTCGCATCTCATTATAGTTATAATTTGAATTTTCCTGATGATTTAAACACATTTTAATCTGCTTATTGATCATAGATTTTCTTTTGTGAAGTGTCTGTTGAAAATTTTACCTTTAAAAAATGTTTGATTGTCTTTTTTTTTTTTTTTTTTTTTTTTTTTTTTTTCCGGTACGCGGGCCTCTTACTGTTGTGGCCTCTCCTGTTGCGGATCACAGGCTCCAGACGCGCAGGCTCAGCGGCCATGGCTCACGGGCCCAGCCGCTCCGCAGCATCTGGGAGGATCCCGCAGGTGGACTCTCAACCACTGCACCACCAGGGAAGCCCTGATTGTCTTTTTAATTGTTAAGTTATAAGAGTTATTTCTATATTTTTATATAAGTCCTATCATATGTATTGTATTGTACAATATTTTGTACAATACAGTGTATGTATTGTAAATATTTTCTCACAGACTGTGGCCTGACTTTCCACTTTCTTAATTTTGTCTTTTAAAGACCAGAAGTTTTAAATTTTGATAAAATTAAAATTTATCAATTTAAATCATTTCCCTCTTATATGGTTAATGTGTTTTCTATCCTATGAAACCTTTATCTGCCACAGGGTTGTGAAGATTTTCTCCTACGTTTTCCTTTAGAAGTTTTATACTTTTGTTTTTTACATTTAGTCTAGCATCTGGTCTATCTTGTTGAATGTTCCAGGTGCATTTGAAAAGAATGTGTATTTTGTACTTGGTGAGTGAATGTCATTTAGGTCAGGTTGGTTGATAGTGATGTTCAAGTCATCTATATTTTTTCTGTCTCCTTATCCTATGAATTATTGAAAGAATAGTTGAGAACTATAATTTAAATTTAAATTTGTCTGTTTCTCCCTTCATTTCTGTCAAATTTTTGTTTCATGTATGTTAAAGCTCTATTATTAGGTGACTGCCCATTCAGCTTGGTTATATCTTCTGGACTTATTGAATTGACCCCTTTATCATTATACAGTGTCTCTTCTTATCTCTGGTAATATTCCTTGCCCTGAAGTCTGCTTTGTCTGATATGAATATAGCGTCTCCATCTATTGTGTTTGCATGGTATATCATTTTCCCATACTTTTAAATTGTGTGTGTTTATATATATAGGGTGAATTTCTTGAAGAATATAGCTGAGTCTTACTTTTTGTCCAGTCTAACAATTTCTGCATTATAATTGCTATGTTTAGTCTATTTACATTTAACGCAACTATTCAAATGGCTGGTTTAAGTCTACCATCTAGCTATTTGTCTTGTTTTCTGTTCTTTTTGTCCTGTCTTCTCTTGGATTAACTGAATATTTTTGTATCCCACTTTATTTTATTATTTCTTCACTTTGTCCATTGTATTTTGTTATTATTCCACTTTATTTCTTCTTTTTCTATGTGTGTGGATATTCCAAGAATTACAATATGAGTCTTTAACTACCAAAGTCTACCTTCAAAAAATATACTGCTTCACATACAATGTAGGACCCTTAAAACAGTAGACTTCCATTGCTCTTCCAATGCCATATGCTATGATTGTCATACATTTCATTTCTACATATGTTATGAACCTACAATACATTGTTATTATTTTTGCTTTGGATAATTATCTTTTAGAGGAATTTTTTAAATGAGAAAAACATTTATTTTTGCTGACATATTTGTCATTTTCTCTGTTCTTCATTGTCCTGCACAGACCTGAGCTTTCGTTTGGAATCATTTTCTTTCATCCAGAAAATATTCATTTAACATTTGTTAAATGTAGTGCTGGTTTGCTGGCAATGCATTTTCTCAGCATTTTGATCTTAATTTTTGAAGAATATTTTCATTGGCCATTGAAACCTATGTTGTCACCTCCTTCCCCAACATTTAAAAAATATCATTCCATTATCTTATTACTTGCATTATCTATGATAAGAAGTCAGAGATATTTCTCATCTTTCCCCCTCTAAGTACTGTATCTTCTTTCTCTGGCTGCTTTGAAGATTCCCCCTTTATGATTAGTTCTTAGCAGCACAGTTATGATGTGTATTGGTGTAGTCTTCTTGATATTTTTCCTGCTTGATGTTAATTGAACTTCTAGGATCTGTGGGTATATAGTTTTCATCAAATTTGTAAAATTTGTATCCATTTTTTCTTCAAATATTTGTCTGCCTCCCCCTTACCTACTTCTAAGATACCAATTATACATATGTTAGACTGGTAGTCTCTCACAAATTACTTAGGCTCTCTTCATTTTTTCAGTCTTCCCTCCTCCACTCCACCCCCAGGTGTCAGCTTAAATATCAATAGTTTTCATTGTCCTGTCTTCAAGTTCACTGATCATTTCTTCTGTAGTGTCTAATCTGATCTTAATCCCATCCTTTTTTGTTTGTTTGTTTTTTGCAGATACTGTATTTTGAGCTCTAGAAATTCTATTTGGATTTAAAAAAATAGTTTCCATTTCTCTTCTCATTTGGTACATGTTTTCATCTAACTCCTTGAAAATATAGCTGTCTTAAATGGCTTGTCTGCTGAGTCCATTTCTGGTCTGTTTCCATAGTCTGATTTTTCTCAGTTATGATTCACATTTTCCTGGTTATTTTCATGTGTAATAATTTTTAGTGGACTGCAGAACATTGTGAATTTTATTTATTTTTATTTTTTTAATCTTTTATTGAAGTATAGTTGATTTACAATATTGTGTTAGTGTCAGATGTACAGCAACATGGTGAATTTTAAATTGTTGATTGAATTTTGTTGTGGTCTTCTAACGAGTGTTGAGTTTTGCTCTGGCAGGCAGTTGATTTACTATCACTAGTTGAATACCCATTTAGTTTGTTAATAGTGCTAATTTAGCACTACTTCTAAGACTTGGCTTTTTTAGGGTATCTGCTGAATTCCCTGGGTGTTCAAGAAGTTTCCTTCATTCTGCTTGGTTGGAACTTGAATGCTTCCCAATCACATGTAAGTTCTGGTAGTCGTTCAGCTTAAAGCTCTCCAGTAGTTGTTCTTTCTCTGGTAGTTGTTCTCTGTATGGCCTTAGAGTCATACCCTACATAAGCAATTTATTATTTAGACAAACAAGGGCACTCAATGAAAATGTCTGGAGCTCCTTCTTCTTGTAGCTCCTTCTTCTCTGGCACCCTGCCCCTCAAATTCCAACCACCTCAACCTCCCTTAACTTTAATCCCAGTCCCTTAGGCTCAGGAAGCCTCCTATCCTCTGACTGGCTTCCTCCTCCCTGTCCAAGAGTTTGGTAAATGTGTTTAGGCAGAAAGCCAGGATGATCTAGGACTCATCTTAATTATTTCCTTTTTCTCAGGCATCACAGTCCTATGTACTTGTTATTCAATATCTGAGGAGTTGTTTCATACATTTTGTTCAGTATTATAAAGGTGTAGAGTGGCAGGGCTAGTTAGCAGCAGTTATTCCATCATGGCCAAAAGGAGAGTTCTAGGAGCCACTTTATAAACTTCTTCTTTTGTTATCACAGAGTGACCTAAGTGCTGAGCACAAAGCAGGATTAGAGAAATCCCATGGATCTGCCCACCTGGGATGTTTTGCTGGTTTTCTGGGATAGAAAATGACATTGGGACAGGGGTTCCTTGAAGGATCAAAGTCCCTGGTGAGGTCCAAAGCCTTGGACTTCCTTCTTTGGGAATAGGATATCATAACTATAAGATGTTGGAGATCATTCTTCCTTTCCTCTGTGAGCTCCATGGCCACACAGACTCAATTGTCATGTCTAGGAACCATCATAAAGATTCACACAAGGCCAAGTTAATGAGAAACCCAGTCACTGTCATGTGGCTGACTCTCTCCAGGAGTAAGCAGTGATTGTGCAGCCTCTGAATTTATTCTATCTACAGGTCACAAATGACTCAGCAGTCCAGCAGAAAGGTTGGCCAAGGGAGCTTCATAGCTGAGCCATTATATTCACAGGAATAAATAAAACATTTTGGACTTGGAAAGATAAGGGAAAAGGAGGCCCAAGAGGTGGGAGATGACTGGCAAACCCAGGACGACTTCACAGCTGAAGAGTCAAAGATAAGAAAAGGGGACAAGGCAGTACCATCGTGATTTCCCTCATGTGCAGGAAAATGGGGAAATCTCTCAGGTTTAGACAACATAAGAGGGAGAAAGAAAGGGAGGATGAGCATATTGATCCATTAATTAAATACTGTAAGTGCCTATAGTGTATCAGACATTGAAAATTTAGTGTCTTCACTGAAATATCTGTTGAGACACATACATTGTAATTAGCAAGGAAGGAAATAATCCATACCTCCCTTTGTAGTCTCCATGGTTGCATCGTCCTATTCTCTCTCTGCATCTTGGTGAGTTTCATTTTCCTATCCGCACTCTGCTTTCACCTTCCTGTGGTCTGAATGATGTGAACATCTGGGATTTCCAGTTGCCTCTCGAGAAACAGTAAAAGTGTGTTTAGGATTAGGGTGGGGAGAAGTTGGGTTGAATCAAGGAAGGAATTACAGGAGCTAGGTTAAATTATTTCTTTTTAACTGGTAGAGAAAAATTATATATTCTTATACTGGTTGTTGCCTTTTGGGAGGGGGTCTCTGGGGCCCAGTAACATTTTATGACATCACCAGGGAGGATTTTCTAGACCCAAGCAGGGATGAGTATGATATAGTGGAAAGCCCATGGGCTTATGTGATGGTTAATTTTATGTGTCAACTTGACTGGGTCATGGGGTGCCAAGATACATGGTTTAATGTTATTCTGGGTATTTCTGTGAGGATGTTTTTGGATGAGTTTAACATTTAAATCAATAGTCTGAGTAAAGCAGATTGCCCTCCCTAATGTGGGTGGGCCTCATTCAATCAATAGAAGGCTTGAATTGAGCAAAAAGGCTGACCTTCTCTTGAATAAGAGGGAATTCCTTCTGCCTTTCTTCAAGCTGGAACGTCATTTTTTTCCCGCCTTTAAACTAAAACATTGGTTCTTCCGGGATCCCAGGTCTGCTCTTCTTTGGACTGGAGCTACTCCATCAGCTTTTCTGGGTCTCCAACTTGCCCACTCACCCTGCAGATCTTAGGACTTGTTGGCCTCCAAAATTGTGTACACACACATATGCACACCCTATTGGTTCTGTTTCTCTGGAGAATTCTGACTAAGGCAGCTTAGGAACCACATAGACATTCCTAATTTTGAATCCCCCCTCTGCTACTTATTAGCTGTATGATCTTGGACAAGGTACTTCATCTCTCCAGGACCCAGAGTCCTCACCTGTAAAGTGAGGGTATTTCACTTGACTTATAGTTGTTAGGAAAGTCAAAAGTGGAATTTTAAAAGGCCCAATTGCTAGATATGTTGATATCTAGAGGCTTCTTCCTGCTGTGTTTTTGTTTCTCTAGCTCCTAACCCACACAAGAGAGAAGATTCTTGGAGGCGAGGGCGCAGGGCGGGTAGCCGTGATACCGTGCAGTCTCCACTTTCCCAGTTCTTCCCAGGTGAGGCAGGTGAAACGGGGAAAGTGGCATTCACTAGCAACTTGAATTCACCTACTAGCAGGCTTTTCAAGAAATTGTACCCAAGGATACTGTATTAGAGTTCTCCAGAACCAATAGGATAAATACAGATATACAGAAAGAGATTTATTATGAGGGATTGGCTCACACAATTATGAAGGCTGAGAAGTCTGATGATCTGCCATCTGCATCTTTACATAGGCCAGAACTATAGCCTAGCAATCTTATGTTTCTCCCGCAGCTATTTGTCCCAGCTGTTTCAAGCTTTCAGACTCTTCCAATCCCTTACCTTACCCACCATCTCTGCTGAGCCCCACATCTACCTGTCCACCTTGCGTTGTCACTTGGCTGCCCCCAGGCACCTCAGACATGGCAAGTCCCCCACACCTACTCCACTTCCTGTGTTTCCTGTCTCCAGAAATTATATCACCATCCACCCAGTTGCCCTAAAATTCAAATTTTACCTTTGTTTTTTCCCACTCCTTTACCATACTTCCCTTATCCAAATAGTTACTACAATGATATATGTACTGAGCACTTAGCATGTCATAGGCACTGCTCCACGCACCTTGTATCCTACTATTTTGTCTTATTTAATCCTCGCAACCCTGAATGGTAGAGTCTCACTGTCCCCATTTTACTGATGAGGAAACTAAAGCCAGGAGAGTGTAAATGAGCCACAGATACCCTGCCAGTAAATGGTAGAGCCAGGATAGAACCAAGCGGCCTGGCTCCAGAATCTGTTCTCTTAGTCATTACACCAAAGTGGTTCCCGGTCTAGAGGGAGAGACAGACAGTAAACCAAGAATTCTACAAATAGTTATTTCACTACCACGGCGATAAATGCTGTAATGGAGAAGTGCAAGGAGCTTTGTTTAAGCTGGCTGGGAGACTCAGTTGGGGAAGGGAAGGAAAATGTTTCCCTGAAGAAGGGTCCTTTATGCTGAGCTCTGTGGGTGTCTGTTCATGACATCAGCAAGTTGGGGGGGGGGGGCTGGTGGGGGAGGGACAAATGTCCTTCATAGACCCAGAGATATCAGACTGCTGCCATCTCCTCCACACCCCACAAATGGCCAGCCACCTGTTTCCCTTAATGCACAGTGTGATCTGGTCCCCTTTAGCTTGATATTTTTCCATAAGGTTGGCTGTCAAGAAATTGCTTTGATTGCTCTCCTATGGCTTTGGCTAAGGATTGGCCAGATAGTCAACGTTTTAGGCTGCGAGGGCCAATCAGCCTCTTGCAACTATTTAACTCCATGGCAGTGGCACAAAAGCAGCCTTAGATGATATGTATATGAATGAGTGTGGCTATAAGCTAATTCCAATAAAACTTCTTTTACAGACACTGAAATTTCAACTTCATGTTCGTTTTACATGTCATGAAATATTATTCTCTGGACTTCCCTGGCAGTCCAGTGGTTAAGACTCTGCGCTCCCAGTGCAGGGGGCACAGGTTCGATCCCTGGTTGGGGAACTAAGTCCTGCATGCCGCATGGCATGGCCAAAAAAAAGAAAAAGAAATATTATTCTCCTTTTGATTTTTCAACTGCTTAAAAATGTAAAAACCATTCTTGGCTCACGGGCTGGCCATGTTAAAAACAAGTGAGGGACTAGATTTGGTGGCTGCAGTTTGCCAGCACTAACCCAAACCGTATTTCCAGCTACCCTACAGACATCGCTCTCCCCTGCCTGCTCCATAAGCCCCCCAAAATTAACATCTCCAAAACTCAAGCTCATCACCCCAATGAAATCAACTCCTTCTCCTGATATTCTGATTTTTCTGTTAATAACCCGGAGTGTCTGTTCCTCCGGAGATGTTAGGACAGAAAAAAAGGTACGGGGACTACTGTTCCAGAGCCACGCTACGCTGTTGTAACTTCTAAAACCCACTGGGCACATTCGCGTTTGCTCAGCTTCCACCCCGCCTTTTTCCTCCTCTTCACCGCCAAACTTCTCCTAAGACTTGTGTCTACTCCCTGTCGCTATTTCACCACCTCCCACTCCTCACCCCCTCCAATCTGGCTTCCACCTCATCGCTCCACAAAAAACAGCTCCCACAAAGGTCACCGATGACCTCAGTGCTGCTAAATCCAAAGGACATTCTTCAGTTCTCATCTCACTTGCAACTGACACCGTGGACCACTCTCTCCTTCTGGAAATGCTCCTTCTGAGTCTGACTGCCCATTCTCTTTCTCCTTTGTACACCTTCCCTCTGCTACCTAGCCCTGACCTGTTGGAATTTCTGAAGGCTGAATCCAGGGCCTGTTCATCTTCTCCCTTGAGCTACCCTCCTTGGACAAACATGAATCTATAGCTCCCATCCCCACCTCTCTCCTGAGCTGCAGACCAACCATCTAGCTTTCTACCCAACATCCCCTCTCAGATGTCTTAAAGCACCTCAAAAAATCATCCACTCATCCAACTACCCCCACTCAATTAATAAGAGACTACTGGGCACTTGATGTCTGTCAGACACCATACTGGTTGCCAAAGACACAATGTTGAGTGAAAAGAGACAGAGTCCTGCCCTTGGGGGGCTTACAGTCTACGGGGGAGATACATAATGACCACACCTTCACACCTCAGGTTCCCCACAGCTAGTCTGTCTACCGCACTGGCCCTTTCCCATTGCCCTTTCCTAGGATCAGCGCTTCCATCTGTCTAGTTTTGAAAGCCAGAGGTAACCTTGACACCTCCCTCTCCCTTGCCAAAGCCCCACAGCCTACCTTCCAGTCTTGAAGGTAGACATCATTTCTCCCCATCCCCACTGCTGCTCTCCTAGTCCTGGCCACCACCATACCTCTTGCTGAACCACTGGTACATCCACTGTGGCCCTAATCCAGTCTCCACATTTCAGCCAAATGATCTGTCCAAAGTAAAACTCAACCATGCCACCTCTTACCTCCCCTTCCTGTAATGGCACCAATTAAAATATTTCTAAGTCTGTCTAATTAAAGTATTCTAAGAATATTTCGTAGAGTAAAGGTTGAGAGCTGCTCACCAAGACCCCACATGCCCCCGCTCACCCCTCTGGCCTTGTCTCCACACACAATTCATCCCACACCACACTCTAGCCTCCCTGGACTGTTTCAGCCCCTTGTTGTCATCATGCTTCTTTCCCACCTTGAAATGCACTCCCTCAGTTGGGAATGCTGCTATCCCCTCTCTCTGCCTGGGTGTCTCTGACCGCCCCCCCCCCCCACCTCCCTTCAGATCTCAATTCCACCAATTGCTTCACAGCAAAGCCTTCCCTAATTTCTCTGCCTTGGTCAAATGTTCCTGTTAGAGCCTCAGACAGAACCTTGGACCACCCCTCATGGCATTGTCACACTGCAATTTACATCTGAAGGTTTACTACTTTCATTAATATTTGCCTCCCCAGGAGCTCCCAAGGGTAGGGATTCTGTCTCTTTTTATTAAAAATTCTGTTGTCAACAACTAGCACGGTGCCTGACAGAAAGTAAGTGTCCAGTAATTATTCGTTAATTGGATGCATAGTTGGATGGATGGATGGATGGACAGGTGGACGGATGGTTGAATGAATGCCATTACGCTGCCTGAAGCATTTTTCCTATCCACCCTTCAAGGTCAGGTCAAATGCCACCTCCTGCAGGAAGCTTTCCCTGATATTCTTGGTGGAAATTCACCTCCCTCTTGTTTATATGTATGTGCTGTGTGTTAACTCTGCTACAGTATTGATTGCCTTTTACCTTGTGTTCCTGTGTTCACAGCTATTGTCCCTGTGGTCTGGGTGTTTCCGGAGATCCAGGACCAGGCTTGTTCATCTTTGCATCTCTCACTTGGCATGGTGCCTCAGGCAGGAGAGGCGCTCAATAAATACTCAGGGAATTGATGTCTTTATACAGTCCAGGTTATTCTAACTCTGACAGTGATCCATCCTTGAAACATGATGTTGTAACCACAGAGGGAGGCCGAGCAAGGGAAACTCCCTGCCACTTCCACCCTTGTCATTTCACGGCTCCTCTTTCCCTGGAAGTTACTAGCCACCCAAAAGGCTTCTCTTTTCCAAGCTTACTTCAAGACTTAATGCAAAATTTCCGTCCTTGCTCACTGTTACTTTTGTGAGTTGTTAGTGGTTCAGCAAGTTTATTAACAAGTTTCTTCACTGTCTAGGGATCCATTTTATTCTGCCTGCTGATTTATTACATTTAATTTTTCTAAGAGTTCCCTTACCTGTGTTTTTTATCAACAGCTGTGTTTACATGGTCTTAATTACTTCCTAACTGTATATATCCATCTCTCTCCCTTATTTTTCTTGCTAAACTTTGACGACTAAAATAGAAAGACAGTAACTCAGCTTCCTTTCTTCCCTATTGTGATGAAAAGGGTTTTTAAAAATTGGAATAGCTCATATGGTATACCTGTCCCTGAAGTTATAACTTCATTTAAAAAATTTAAAACATGATATTTAGCACCTTTGGTATTTTGTGATCCCGATTAAATTCACTTATTACCTATCCCTACTTGGTTTCTATTCCCTTCAGCACTTTCATATGTACCATGAGCTCCAATCTGTCTGGCATATTGGGAGAGTAGGGTGTTCTGTTTAATTGAATATTCTGGTGAGTTGAGCTACCATAAATGGTATGTATGGACCCCCAATTTTTATAAAATTAAAAGTACGGTAAAATTTCCTTCACTGTATTGCTGGGGTAATTATTTAAAACACAAGTGATGCTTTCTACATGCCAGATACTGTCTCAAGGGCTTAACACTTGTTTTCTCATTTAATCCTTTGAACTGATTTGGCTGAGGAAACCACTGCACAGAGATGCTGAGTAACCTGCCTAAGGCCACAAGGCTAGGAGTGATAGAATCAGGATTCCTGACTCTAAAGCTCTCAGCTATTATGATGGAGTTCTTGGTTTACTTTTCTCTGATGGTCCAGAGGGCGCCTCTCTGAGGTCCTCCAGGCTGTCACGAGGACACCACTTATCACTGTGCCGTGGCCCAGATGGTGTAGGGGCTTTTACTAGATTGTCCTGCGTTCCTTCTTGCCCTCTGGTCCCCACAGGGGCTTTGAAACTCATGCATCATAAATAGGTTCTAAGATCCTGGGCCTAAAGGACTGTGGGAAAGGAGAGATTGGTGCATTAAGACTTGGTTTTAAATCTTAGTTCAAATCCCTTCAAAAAAAACCTAAGAAACTCAGACTACACCTGATATGGGAGACCCGGATCAATCAGTCCATCAACAAATCTTTATTAAATGCCAGGCCCCATGCTCAGTGCTGTGGGCAGCTATCCGAGCAGCTCTGGTTTTTACAGTAGAATTGTGATTTGCGGCTTCTGATGAAAAGAACTATTTATGGCATGCCAGAGCTTATGGGGCTTATGGCTGTTAAGTCTGTTTAAGCCTGCAACTGAGATTGAGGCTTTTTCTTGAGGAAAGACGAAAACAAAACCGAGGACCCATCCCTCTGTTTGGAAGTATGTAAGTTGAGCTCTCGTGTTATGAAACAGTGGGAACTGAACTGAAATTGGCTTCCCTAGGAAAAACAATAAACAGGAGGCCACTTGAGCTCACTGTTTCTTCAGGGAGAGTAAGGACAAGATTTTTTTTTTTTAAGCCCAACATTTTCATGGTATGCCTATTTTTCCTTTAAATGACTCTGAACTTATCTTGCCATTTGGAAATGTTAACTTTGGAAAGGGCAATTAGCATAGGGACATGTGGACTGATCGGGCATGTGAGGATTGTGGGGCGGGGAGGAGAAGGAGGTAATGGATTATCAAAACTCACAGGGCTGCCTGGAAACACGATGTTGGATGTACAGACCACGTTTCAAAGATGAATAGGTGAGAGTAAAGGTCTGGGGGGGCATTGTACCCACAGAGGGAGCTGGGGCAGGCCAGAGGGACATTTCACTAGAGAACCACTTGAAGGTTTGCAGAGCTGCTGGCCTGGCTAGCAGCAGAGTGGCACCACGGGGGAAGGACACAGTGAGATGCAGGACCTCTTTTTCTTTGAGACACCACATCTCTAAAGAGGGATCTGTAGATAAACATGAGGAGCTGTGCATTGCTTAGCCTCCTGCTTAGCCGAGCAATGGCTGTTCATACAGGTTCCTGGTGTTGTTGGAGCTTAGCCTGTGTGCTCTGGAGCTAGACTGCTCAGGTCCGAATCCTTACCAGCCGTGTGACCTGGGTGAAATGACTCAATCTTTTGTGCTTCAGTTTCTCCATCTGTAAAATGAGGATATTTATGATATCTACTGCAGAGGGATTTCAGGAGGATTAAATGAGAAAGGAGGTGCAGTCTGTTTAGAACAGTGCTTAGCACATATCAAGAGCTTAAACAAGTGAGCCGTTGTTGTTATTATTATTACTATTACAAAGTACTCCACAGTGTGGCTGTAAGGGACAGATTTAGGGGACGAGAGCTAGGCAGGTTTCAGGACTTTTACTTATCTGAGAGAAGTTATCAGACACTGGAGAGGACTGGCCAAAAATGATGCAAAGGCTCACTGCAAAGGGATCATGGTAGATGATGATGATGATGATGATGATGATGATGATGATTTTCATTTTCACTTGTCTTTGGGGGAGTATCACCATGATCTTTGATCATGAAAGACAACTATATCTAACACTGTATTTATACACAGAGAAATCAAGAAGAAAAACAAAGAGATTTCAACTTCCAACAGAGTGGTCTAAATGTAGGTAATTTCAACTACTCATTTCAAACTGCTTTTATCTTCATAAAAACAAAGATGGGGTAAGGAAAATGGAATACCACAGGTAACATTGCTGAAGAGTGATTATGAGCAAGAAGAATAGAGATTGGAATCTGAAAGACTTTTATTCGAATACTTCAAACTCACATGTCTTGGTGCCCAAGGCTTGGATAAATAAAGTGATGTGCTGTCAATGTAAATCTATATTTTAATGGTCATCATTCACTTCTACATGGAGTGTGCTGGGTTTGTGAGTGCTCAGTGTCCATAAAGCCCCTCAGTACTTAAGGGAGAGGTTTGAGGAGCAGCTACATTGGTCTGTTATTGCATGGAGAATGGGGTGTACTTCTCTGAGGACAAATTTCCTATGACTTGGCTGACAGGTCAGGATGAATACCAGGCAGGACAAGGTTAGTCCATGTATTTAATTCTTGGAGCCAGAAGTACTGGCTGACTTCAGTTGAGGGGTAGAGAAAAGCTACAAGGAGACTCCAGGCTCTTCTTCCAGGGTCCTTAGAGCCCAGGTGTGGTTGACTGTACCCTTGCAGAGGCAGAGAGCTCTGTGAAGCCAGAGAGCTGTGTTGCACTAGGAAGAGAAATTTGTAGCCTTCTTGGGGGCTTAGAACATATGCTAGCCAGATCAGAAAGGAAGCATCCAGATTCTGACAAGGCTGTCCCCATAGAGGCCAGGGGGAGCTGCAGCCTCAGGAAGAAGTGGAGGCTAATGTGGAAACAGGCCTGCCAGGAGATGACCCTGCAACATCCACAGCACCCACATCCCTACTTCTGGCAATAGAACTGGTCTAGGATGATGGTTATTCGGAGACCCTGAGAGTGGAGCCTCAGATCATAGTTAGTCCTGACAGTAATTGGTGCAATCTGTTTGTTCATTGTGTAACTTTTATATGGTGCTTTGTGACCACGGCATCTGCAAATGGGAAACATCTTTGATCATGCTTCATTTCTAGCCACTACCTATGATGTGAGGTTGCCCTGGAGTTGTTCAGTGCACAACCTGCACATCCTTCCAGGTGGTGGCCCAGGTCCTATATTTTGGGTGGAAGTTTAATAAATTAAACCTAAATATAGAAAAGAGAAATATAACACCCATTATTTTCTCTCCTTCTTCAGAAAGATTCTGAAATTTACCAAAAGCAACCAGTTCTGCTTTCTATTCACATCAGTGAGTGAAAACCCACTATTTGTGTAGTCTATGTTTAGAGTAAATTTCTTGGGTGGGGGAATTTTATAATCATCTAGCCTGTAATCAATATCTCAAGGGAGATACTTCACCCCTGTGGAAATTTCCACCTCTGACTGCTGTTCTGTCCACAGTGCTCACTGACTCTTCCCACAGATTGGCAGGGTTCTGGGGGCCTCTCCATTTGGACCTGTCTACTGTGGGGGCACAGAAGCCTCAGAATGGCCCTGATGTGGCGGCCTGTGGTCAGGTAGTTCCCTGTGGCCTTTCTCTATGGCAGTGTTGCCAGTTCTACTTATTTTTACTCCACTAAAATGTGTAGTAAGCCTATGGCTCAGATGAAATTTGGCCAGCACTGGACTTTCTCATCAGTACAGTAGGAGGCTGTGGCCAGGACATTTTCCTTTTTTAATCTTAGACTTTAAGCTATTAGGCTATTATTTATAAAAATGTCCTCAGGGCTTCCCTGGTGGCGCAGTGGTTGAGAGTCCGCCTGCTGATGCAGGGGACATGAGTTCGTGCCCCGGTCCGGGAAGATCCCACATGCCGCAGAGCGGCTGGGCCCGTGAGCCATGGCCGCTGAGCCTGCGCGTCTGGAGCCTGTGCTCCACAACGGGAGAGGCCACAACAGAGAGAGGCCCGCATACCGCAAAAAAAAAAAAAAAAATGTCCTCAAACCAAAAACTCACCTCTGATTTTTCATCAGATCCCAGAAAGTAGCCCCCATTACTACAATGCCTATTATAGAAAATCCATCCAGTTAGAGTTCTGGAAAATTCAAAATACTCTGTTTTTTTCTGTCATAATGGGAACCACAGCTGGGCTCAGTCCCTCTCACCTTGTTTTTCTTGGTCCATCTTTCACCTCTCAAACCCCAGCATCAGGTGGAGGCTGAGGAGGCTTGTGGCAGCACCCATGGGGCCAGTGTTTCCAAGCTTCTCAGCAGTTAATGGGGGGACCACAGGGCTTTGGAAGGAATCATCAGTCCCCTCCTAGCCCCAGCTTTTGAAGTGAACTCAGCTCCAGTCTGTCCAGGGATCTGCATTTTCATGTCTTTAATAACATGGGCTTGCTGCACAGACACTGAAACATTCATATCTGGTGCCTTTGCTTTCTTTTGTATAATTTTAAAGAGCTTTGATGCCCTCTGAAGAAAAGTGCTATAGAAATCCAAGTCTTTCCTCTTACTTTCAGGAAATATGTACAAGATTCTAGACACAATATTTCAGATGCTTGCATTCTTCTTCTTCTTCTTCTTCTTTTTTTTTTTATAAACAAGGACAGCTGTCAGATATCTTTCCTGTCCTTCTCAACCTAATTTGCTCTCCTCATCAAAAAACTTTTATATTGAAAATTAAAAAAAAAAAAAGGCGTTGAGGGCAAGATCACTTGGGAGCCTAATGGGCAAGGCTGAGTTTGTACTTACATCCTTATGCAGTGGGGAGCCAGCAAAGGTCTTTGAGCAAGGGCGCAGATCGAGATCTCTCCAGGAAAAAAAGCGTAATAGCTACAGAGGAGGGGAGTGAACAGGGAAAACAGGAGAGAAGTTTTGGGCAGCAGAGAAGGTGCTGGGTAAAGAGAACAGATGAAGGACATGGGGTGCTGATGGTGGTACTACCGAGAGTGCTGACGAGCCAGGGCCACCAGGAGAGATGAGGACTTCAGCTTGAGTTGCTCTCTGTGAAGACGTCCTTCACGCAACTAGAAATAAAAAATTAATAAAAGTGGAAGCAGTAACAATCACTCACATGTGTACAGACTACATAGTAAAGAAAACACTTTAACTAAAAAAAAAAAAATTATTACTTTAAGTCTGGTGCTACAGGAGTTTGTGCTTGAATTGAGACAACTTGGGTAGCCATTCAGTAAACACACAAACTGCCCCAGGAGGATACATTGTCAACAGAATAGCAACCATAGGACCAATATATAAACAGAAAAGTGAAAACCTTGTTGTCATATTGAAGTACAGGGCAGTACTTTTGGGAAGCAATCATGAGGTGGATATTAGGTGGGCTGTCAGGTGTGTATAGTGTTTGGAGCAGAGAGGGGAATTTCTACCTCTGTTTCCTCAGCTTGGACAGTCTGCCTGGAAGAGGTGGACATTCCCCACTTGATCTGAAGATTGCCATTTTGGACGTTGGGTTTCTCTCCTTCCTTTATAATTTTGTAGTTCAGTTCTTATAGTTTCAGGTTAATCATCGTTGAGTTGGGAGCTGACATTCTGGTTACTGGGTGCCAGCCAAAGCTCTAGACAGCTGTTTCTTCACTGTCAGGTCCTGTTGCAGCCACACCGAGTTGGATATCAGAGTCCCAACAAGTATCAATATAAGGCTGATGGTGTCTTTGTTTTTTTTTTCTTTGGGCTAAAGTGAGAAATGGGCAGGCTGAAGACTTGTGGATAAACGTGGCAGATTATGCCCTATAATCTCTGCTCCCTCCCCAAGCCCCACTAAAATGAAGGCAAAGAAAAGGTATAAGCCTACAAAGACAAAGAAAAAATGGAGAGAAAGTGACACCAGACAAGAAATATCAACAATACATGAAGAGTGGGGGGATTGAGTGCTGTCTTGGCAGAGTGGATAATGCCCACAGAGGGGAAAGCTAAGAAGAAGCAGGCCAGCTTGCATCCAAAAATAGTTGGACGGCTCAGGAATTGGAGACACCAATCAACTCTCAAAGCTGGGAGCGGGTGGGAAGGAACATAGGAGGAAAGGCTGAAGATTTATCTCAGGAGGTCTCTTTTCCCAGTCCAAACATCCAGACAGCTGTTCCTCTTCTGTTCCAGCAGGAAACAGGAAACTTAGTACCCAGGTAATTGAACCAGAGAGAATTCAGGTTGAGGGAATAGCAGGAAACAGCAGAGAACAGCCCTGAGCTGGATGGAAAATGGGGGATAAGGTCTAAGTGTCCTTACTGGGTGGCTCCTAGGATATTGACCCATAAATGCCCACTCCCTCCAAGCATGGGATTAGAGCATTCCTCTAGATATACAGACTTCCCCAAGAGGAAAGTCACAGATTCTGACATGTGGGGAATCCCATGATGAAATGGTTGGTTCCTGCTTACAAACCCCACAGTGAAACCACCATCCAATAAGCCCTTCACTTGGGTTCAGAAATCCCAATCACTTTGTAGTGCATTTTCCATATGTGAACAGACAGCTAAGATCAGCAGGAATAAATTACAGCCTAGAATTGATAGCCTAAGAGATGAGAAGATAGAATAGCTATGGAATAAGACCAGGATGTTATCAAGGGGAACGCAGCAGAAAGAAAATAGAGAATGGGATCAGAAGATAAAATTGGGGAAATTTTGCAGAAAATAGAACAAAAAGACAAAAATCCAGAAAATAGAGAAAATGCTGCAAAAATTAGAGGATTAAACCAAGCAGTTCAGCATCTGACAGTCAACTAAAACAGGGGTTCATAGCCCTTTTTTTTTCCACAGACCGCTCTGGCAATCTTGTGAAGCTTACAGACCCCTTCTCAGAATAATGTTTTGAAGTACATAGAATACATAGAAGTAGAAAGGAAGCCAATTACATTGATATACAGTTGTTAAATTGTTAGAAAGTGACATGGTGATATAGTAATATATGCTTTTTATGAACACACTAAAAACAAGACCTAGAGGTGGATGTATTGTAATTTTGAGTTAGTGATGAGCATAAAAGATACTTCACAATACCTGTGTTGACATCACGTGAGTTACTGGGCTGAGATCATTTTAGACAGGGCATCCCTAGGAGACAAGAGTCCAGAAAGTTTTGGTGGGCCTCTGTTTTGCTTCCTGGTTATCCCTAGTCTTGATATATCACCCCTGCCTGAAGTTGTTTACAAGTCCTCTCCTTCATCCCTTCCAAGAGCTCTTTACCAGTCCCTTGCTTTTGCTAGCAAAGCGAGCTGCTGATGTTCTTGTTTCCCCTCTATGTGGTCCTGGTGCAGCCGTCAGTCATGCTGCCTGGACTCTCTCATCACACCACTGAGCCAAGAATGGTGTCACATCCCTGGACACAGAGACTCATGCAAAGGGTGGACACAGGATCCAGGCTTATTGGGGACCTCCCATGGAATCTTCTGATTGGAGGTGGAAGGCTAGTTTTCCTTAATTTTAATTCATTAAGGGTTTATGTCTAGTGTTGCTAAGAACAATTTTCTCTGATATGTGGAGAGAAATTCTCTGATATAAAAGAGAAAGGGAGGGCTTCCCTGGTGGCGCAGTGGTTGAGAGTCCGCCTGCTGATGCAGGGGACACGGGTTCATGCCCCGGTCCGGGAAGATCCCATATGCCGCGGAGCGGCTGGGCCCGTGAGCCACGGCCGCTGAGCCTGTGCGTCCGGAGCCTGTGCTCCGCAACGGGAGAGGCCACAACAGTGAGAGGCCCATGTACCTCAAAAAAAAAAAAAAAGAGAGAGAAAGGGTTTATAATAGAGGCACAATGAGATTGAGATGGAGAGAGAGCAAGAGAAGGAAGAGAGAGAGTAAAAAGAGGTGTCAAGTGAGATGAACACATCTGAGATTCAGATATAGGGAGGGGAGGGAAGAGAGAGGAGAGGAAAAGAGAAAGGCATTTTCTAGGTCTTTAGTGGGTTTGCACTTTCTGTCCTAGAGTTTTGGTTCCTGGAACTCTTCTTTCCATTCTGTGAGTCACTCCAGTATCCTTCTCATCCATGATAGCCAATAATTCCCTTCTTGGTTAAGCCAATTTGAGTTGACTTTTTGTGACTTGCAAACCAAAGGGTCCTGACTACGCATCAGGTGTTTGCACGCATTCTCAGGTGTCAGGATTTGCTTTCAGAACCCCTCTTTCTCCCTGTTGAGGCCTCTGCTGCCCTAGAGCACACAGCACCCGCCTCAGGCACCCTCCAAGCTTCCCAGCATCCTTCCTGGGGCCCTCCTCAGGCACACTCTCCACAGAGCTATGCCTGGACCATCTACTCTGATTCCAAATTATCATTTGTTCATTTATTTAGCAAGTGTTTATTGAGCATAAACATTGGTGGAAACACAGCAATCAGTAGAGTGGAAATAAGACATATCTAAGAATCAATGTAAAAAGTAATTCATTTCTTAAAATAAACTAAAAGCTATGAGAGGTCAGAGGAAGGAGTGACCATTGGAAAGGCTCTGTGGGTGTTGTGGATGGGCTGAGAGGTGGGATTGGGACAATGGAATTGAAGGAAAACGTGTGAGCTCAGTGGAGAGCATGAAGCTCTGGGAGGAAGAGGCCCAAGCAATCACAGTGGAAGCTGGACATGCACAGAGCTGTGGGGAGGCTCAAACAAGGTGCTGAAGATGCCCATCCTCTCCAGTTAGGTCATCAGATAGTCTACTTTCAGCCTGAATGTTAATGCCTGGAGGAGAGCTTTACATATCAGTATCTTAACAGTATGAGGAGTCTTCAACCCTCTACCCTGGGGATTGGCTAAGGGAGTAGTTTCAGGCCTGGGAGGATGGGGGAGCTTATTGCTCTGGGAACCTGGGAGCCTTGTCGCCACGCTGCACAGTGCCCTTCCACACAGGGCTGGCATCGCCTCTGCAGTGGTGCTTGGCCAGGTCTGGGTGAGGGCAGAGAGGCTGCTGAAGGAGGTGGTTGCCAGTGTGCCTGCCTTCCTGGGCAAAACCCTGCCTCTTGCCCCTCCCCTTCCTCCAACTGGAATTTTCCATGGGAAGGTGGAAGCATGGCTTTTCCCCTCTTTGATTCCACTTCATGGCACCAATAAAATGGGCTAAGATGGGTTGGCTCCCCATGAGATAAGGAAGATAACTTTGTTTTTATCTGGTTCTGGGGAGGAAAGATTCAACCTATTTCTCTGTGTATATATCTCCCCAGAAAGCTTTTCTCTGTAGGATAACTTGATGCAAGTAGATCAGATCACTTTTCCAGCTTCTCTTGAAACTAAATCATCCTGGAAAAACAGAGTATTGAGGTTCTATGTTGTTGTTACTCTTTTTTTTAAACCTCTGTTACTCTTAGGGTTTCAACAACATAATTAAAGCAGTTTTAAAATAACTTGAATAATCAAACCCTCTTCCTTCGGTCCAGACTGAAACTGTAGCAAATAAGAACCTGTCAAATATCCTCTGCCCCCATCTGGATTTTCAGGTCCTGGAAATTGGTTATTATATTTCTTTGCCTGAAAAGACTAAACACTTGTAGGTGTTAAAAGTAAAAGGAGTGGCTTTAAGACCGAGCAGAAGGCCCTTCTCCTCCAGAAAGCTTCCTGACCATGCCAGTCTTTCTTCAGACCTTCTTGAAAATCAAGTACAGTGGTGATGATGATGATGATGACAATGACTATAATAGATACAATCATTTGACAGCCTGTTATTGTCCAGGAGCTCTGTGTGTATTATCTCATTGAAATGCCCACAGAGGCCCCATGATGCTTTCCAGATACTGAGGTTCCTGCACACAGAGCATACATTTAAAGGAAAACAGTAGAATGAGTTATCAAAAAATCTTCTCTTCCATTATCAATCACTGAAAATTCTTATATTAGAAGGTTTCTTGGTTTTCAGAGTAAACTCTCTTAAAACATGAATGCCTTTGAGAGGGATCTACCTTTATTATTAAATTAAATAGTTTTCTCCAAGATCTTCCAAGATGTCTTTCAGCTAAATAGTCTTCTTCCCCTAGTTCAGAGACAAGATGAAGTTGACAGAAATTTTAACTTTTCCCTGATAAATTTTTCTTACAAGTTTAGCAGTGGCAAATGCTCAAACATTAAGGGAGAAAATAGGAACTGGGAATTTCTACCTGTTTTTCCCCATTGCCTCATTGTGACCCTCTACCCAATTGGAATCACAGTCCAGTTCTCTAGAAAATATGAGAAAGGTGAGATTTCTCCCCAGTCCCATCTTCCCCTAACTCCTACGCCTGTGTCACCAGTGAATAAATGACCCTTTTCATATTTTAATGACTAAAGGTATGAATGACTGACTGTATGTGGTCAGGCTGAAACATCTAGAATAAGCACACATCAAATAAATATCCAGAACCCCCTGAATGGGCAAATTTCAGATGGACAGACCACCACAACTTAAAGTTTTCATAATTGACTGGGTCTGCTGAGGTGAAGGGCATGTGAAACAGGAATGCCATGGCCATGAAGAAGCCCTTTTCCTCTCTACAGAGAGGAACTCATAAAGAGGTATCATAAAGTGCTTGAGAGCATGTACTCCTAGCCAGATAATCAGTCATTTAACTGATTAGTGTTTGTCTTAAGAAAATTGCCTTTCTGTGACTCAATTTTCTTATCTCTGTAATGGGTATGGTAAGACTGCTAGTTTGTTCTCAGATGCATCCCTGCACTTCCTCTGCTCTCTTCTGTATCATAGGAGAACTTGTTTCCCAGATCTTTTGCCCTCTGGCTTCTGTGAAGGTTCAGTCAATAGGAGGCCTTGAAAGAAAATTGCTTGAAATGAGGGCAGGAAGAAGAGAGAAGCCAGGGTGTTCTCCCTCTTTCCATCTCTGCTTCTTGTGGAGTGCTGGTAGTAAGTAGTTGTGTCTCCTCTGTGGTTCCAGTGCCCACCAGTCAGCCCCTCCCTCCATGGTCTCAACTCCTACATGCAGTCATCTTGATATTTCTTATTCCTGACAGTTGGTCCCAACTTTCAGGCACTGGAAACACTATGTTCTCCTATTGTCTCTCTAGCATCAGAATTGGTGCTGCTTCCTATTTTTGCTACTCTCTGAGCTGCCTCACAGCCCCCGGTTTGGCCTCTCAGCAATTCTGTCACATGCGTAACTAACTCCTTGTATTCAATTCCTTCCATTTGAGATACTTAGAGTGGTTTGCATTTTCCTGGATGGACAAACAGTTACAGATACCAAACCCACAAGGCTATTGGGAGGATTAAGTGAGTTAAGGTCTATAACTGTTTAGTGTATGCCCTGGAACATAGCAAGTGCTCAATAGTGGTAGCCATCAACATTGACTTTCTCAGCAGTGATTCTGAGAGTACAGTGTATGGATTATTATTATTTTACTCTTAGTAGTTACAACAGGGTATCACTTAAAGCAGAGAAATCTGAAATGGACATGCCTGCCAGGGAAGACTATTGAGTGTCTCTGGCTCATGTGCAGTTTCCAGTTTCCATAGAAACCAAGCAGAGAAGATTTGCTAAAGGAAGCCTAGAAAATAAGTACACTCAGGTCTGTATGATTATGTCTCAAACCCTTTAACACACAAGCTGACTCTTATTACTATTATCTTATTGTCTCTTGATAGCTTTTTTTTCTTATAAGATGCAATAGACACAGATTCTTTCTCTATGTAGAGGATGGCACAAAGTATAGGATTTCTTTGCCACAGCACAGTCTCTATCACATCCCCAACAGTAGTGCCTCCGAGGCCACTATTATTGTGTTTATCTGCCAGATTGCCACCTAAACCCAGCTCTTGCCATTCTGTGAATATTTAGAGGTTGTTTGTTGTCTGCTGTCAAGATACAGGAGAAAAGAACCAAAATACTAGTTTAAGCAAAATCCCAGAATGGAGAGAGACAAACTGAAATTCCAGTTAACATCCTGGCAATGAGACCTCAGGTAGAATGGAAATATTAAATTCCCCTACAGAGAGGAGATGGGGATTCTTGGGTCATTTGATTACAGCCCAAATCCTTGGAATCCCTCTTTAGAGCCATCAGAATTGGTGGCAGGAATGAGAGAGACAGCTCTGAGTCAGACCTGCCAGAATTTGAATCAATAACTAGGCAATCTTGCTTCAATTTCTAAGCAATTTTAAATCTTTTCTTTAAAATGCCTTTGAGGAGAGAGGAACTGAAGTGTTGGGAGGGAGATGCAAGCAACTAGAATACCAAAGTGAACTTCACCACTTTTCTGTGCAAAAGCAGGCTCGCAGTTGTCCACCAGAGGACTCTTTGGCGTGCTGGGGAGACTGGGCTCAGTTATGGCTGCTCCTAGCATGCTGGCCTCCCTGGAGTGGTTCACCATTGGTAAGTGCATACTTAGCTGGGTAGTACACAGAGAAAATAAAAACAAGCACAGGGAACAAGTCCCTGTGAAATAATAAGAAATATATATATTGGTCTTTGTCCCCAGTTCTTGACACAGAGCCCCTAAAACCCTTCTAAATAGAGGTGCTAGGAGAATCTTTTGTTCTGACATTTAGTCTCTGACCCCAGTTCCTGACATAGAGCTCCTAAAACCCTTCTAATTTCCTGAGCGATAGGAGTGTCTAAAACTGAGCTCCTAAATCCCTTGGAATTTCCTGGGTGATAAGAATGTCTTTCTTTTCTTTTTTTTTTTTTTTTTGGCTGCATGTGGGCTTTCTCTAGTTGCAGCGAGCGCGATCTACTCTTGGTTGTGGTGCGGTGGCTTCTCTTGCAGTGGAACATGGACTTCAGGCGCGCGGATTCAGTTGTTGTGGCGCATGGGCTTAGTTGCTCTGTGGCATGTGGGATCTTCCCAGACCAGACCAAGGATGGAACCAGTGTCCCCTGTATTGGCAGGCGAATTTCTTAACCACTGTACCAACAGGGAAGTCCCAAGAATGTCTTCTGTTTTAAAGTGGTGACTCCTGGTGGGCTCCTGCAGGGGACTGGTCACCAGAAAGACCAAGCTATGATTAGAAGCTTGGAACTTTTAGCCTTACTCCTCCCACCTCCCCGTTCTCTTGAGAAGGGAAAAGGAGAGGGGTTAGAAATGGAGTTAATAATTGATAGTGCTTATATGATGAAGCCTATAGAAAAATTGCAACAGTATGGGTTTAGAGAGCTTCCGGATTGGTACACATCCATGTTCTGGGACGGTGATGCATCCAAACTCCAGACAGACAGAAGCTCTTGCACTCAGGACCCTCCCAGACCATGCCCTATGTATCTCTTCATCTGGTTATTCACCTGTATCCTTTGTCACATCCTTTATTATATAATAAACTGGTACACATAAGTAACTATTTCCCTGAGTTCTGTGAGCTGTTCTAGCAAATAATTGAATCCTAGGCGGGGGGTCATGGGAACCTCTGATGTGTAGCCAAGTCAGACAGAAGTTGTGGGTAACCTGGGGACCTAACTCTTGTAATTGTAATTGGTGTCTGAAGTAGGGGCAGTCTTGTGGGTCTGCACTAACTCCAGTTAGTATCAGAACTGAATTGAATTGTAGGCTACCCCATTTAGTGTCACAGAGAATTGCTTGGTGTGGGGAAAAAAACCCCACACATCTGGTGTCAGGAGTGTTGTGACCGTGGTAGTAGTGTGAGAGTTAAGAAGAAACCCAGGAGTGTGGTTTTTCCATTACAGCCCTCTGGAAGGCATGTGAATGGATTGCAACCTGGCTATGGATGACTGTGTGGCAGAGTGGAAGGAGTCTAGGCTTGGTGTTGGAAACTCTGGGGCCGTCTTGGTTCAGCCATTTTTGAGCCACGTGACCCTGAGCTAATCACCTCATTCATTCATGTATTTTTCACAAGGGGCTTGGGACAGAGTATATGGCTCAGTGCAAAGCATTTGCCAAAATAGGAAGAGCTTGCTTGTGAGGAAGCACATGATATACGTAAAAACACCAGAACATCCATCAATCGGCATTTATTGAACACCTACTCTGAAACCAGTAGTACTATAATAATGACATTGTAAAAACAACCCGGAGTAGCTTTTCCACATGGGCTAGCTATGGAAGTGGGTGAGAGAGAGCTAATGTTTCCCTGATGGCAGAAAAGAGGAACTCCACATCAGAACCACAAACTCAAAGCCTCCTATCAACCTCTCTTGAGCCCCCACTTGGCAGAGCCCCTCCCAGCCATCTCTGATTGCTCTTCTAAGGGTCACTCTTCCACCCATGGCTTTTGTGACCACAGACAAGAGTGTTGTCTGTAGTTAGAGTTCTTAAAAGCATCCAGCGTTTCCCCTATGCCTCTGCTTCTCACCAGGAGCCTAAAAGTCAAATGCTTTCTTGCTGCACTTCGTTTTTAAAGAAGGGCAAATCCTCTCCTTATGGTTGAGGTAAGGAATATGGAATTGCAGAGGGAATATAGGAATGAAAGTTTCCATCAGGCAGGCCTTGGTTGCCATGGCATCCCACGACCACTTAAATCACTAAGGGGGAGTCATCCCAAAAGGGGCAAGGAGACTCTCAAACGTGCTATCATTTATGTTCCTTCATTGCAAAGTTCTTCCCAATTGCCAGTGAGCTAATCCTCCCAACAGGCCTGATGAGGTGGATCAATGTTATTATCCCTTGTAGAGCTCAATATTATTATCCACTTTAGGGCTCATTATCTTACCAGCCCAATTACTCTATCTTTAAAGTCTCATCAGTGTCCTCTTACAGCAATACCCCATTTTGTGATTGTGAGTCTGTGTTACCTGTGAAACACTGGAACTGCTCCTCCAAGAGAGGCCAGAGCCAGGGTAGGTGGTACAAAAGACGCCATGGGGCTGCATAGCATCAGCATTTAGTGTTACTCAAATGCAAGGACTCTAAGTTGCTGGGCAACAACTCAGAGGCCAGAACCACCTGCCCACTCACTTGGTGCCCTCAAGAAAGTCACTTCTTTCTGGGATTCTGTTTGTGCATCTCTTGAATGGGGATCAGGATAGTTCCCATCTCTCTTTGACCTACCATTTCTCTTTCACAGAGTTGTTAAGATAAAATGAGACCATAGCTGTGAATATCCTTTGGAAGGAAATGCTGTATAGAAATACAAGAAGTAATAATGATGGCACGTATCAAAGCAATGATATAATCAACTTTGTTTCTTTTAAATATTTGGGCTCCAGAGTACAAAGAAATGGGCCTAATAGCATGTCTAGCAGGCTGGTTTCAACAGGATGAGAAAGTCTGCCCATGTGGTACATGATGAAATTAGGACTTGCTTGAAGTCACCCAGTAGGGCAAATGACAAGGTCTAGAAGGCAGAATCTCAAAAGGTAACCAACTTGTCCCAGTTGGGTTCACCCAAAAGTGGGACAGAGACTTTTGGTCAATGTCTGGTGGATGATGCCTGAACATCAGAGTCCCTGGTGGTCACCGAGCCCATCTTCCCATCACCAAGACCATTCTGGGAGATTTTCCTTTTCATAATAATTTCATAGCCTCTGTGAGATGTCCTGAGGAATGAAGGGGTCATGGAGTTCACCTTTATTAATGACCTACTTTCCTCAGTTTGTCAGTCTCTGCCTTCAAATACCTGCTTCAGGGCCCTGGCCCCACCCAGCCACCTTGTCACATCTACACTAGCTCTGAAAATCTACCTGGACCACACACACATAATTATATGATCATGTTCTCTCACTAGGAAAGTTCAGGTACTTTATCAGAAGAAAAATAAGTATTTAGGACCTTAACCACTTTGCCAATTTGAGCACAGTATGCAATTATTGATGTCTTCCATATTTCTTCTAGAGGTTTCCATATGTATACAGTTTAGTCCAAAGTCATGTGACCTTTTCAGGGTTGTATCTTGACTTCTACAGTCTCAAGTGGGAATTTGAAGTCCAATACCTGCATCATAGATGGAGGGACTTTAGGGGCAGTAAAAGTAGCCCTCATATGAAGTCTCTGTGGCACTTCCTATGTAAAGTAAAACAAGTTCCCCACCTTTCTCAGGTGTGCAGGGAAAATGAATTTTCTCTTATGGGAAACAGCTTTGAGAAAGAGCCAAGGGGTCCTGTTGCTTTATCAGTCCCTGGGCCTTGGCATTGTCATCCATCCCTGACCTCCATCCTGGGAGAGAGCTTGTAGGGTTCCTAGTACAAAGTCCTTGGGCCTCAATGTTAAAGCCCTCCGGAAGCCAGCTGGGAAGTTCAAGATGTAGGGTCCTAAAGGCATGACAAAAACAGCTGGTACTGAGAATCAATGACACATACAATATAAAGTTTTTCTCTTAAAAGAAGCATAACCTGAAATCATTTTTTCCTTGTTGTAAAAAGAAAAAGAAATACAAGTAAGCTGAAGTGAGACTAGACTAGATTAGATATATTGAGAAGATCTCTTTGATAAGAATTATTGTGATTGGGATTTAAGAGGCAAAGAATTGAGATATGGGAAAAGACTAAGGTTTACTGGAAAACTTTTTTTAATGTGCTTGTGCATGATACATTCTTATTTATACAACATTTTCATCTCTTTGATCTTATTTGACACTAACAACAACTGTGTAATGCAAAGGTTACTGGTATCTCCGTTTTACACCCAAGACAATTTGGCTCAATGATATTGAGTGACTTCAATATCTCATTGCTAGTAAGTGATGTGGCGAGGATTTGAACCTATCTCCAAAAGTTCTGCTCTTTCTGTGATGCCAAATTTATCTCAATACACTTAGAAAAGTATAACAACAGTTACAGGGAGTGTATCTATTAATTTCAGGTCTCTCCCCAGTCACCCAACTGAAGAGTAGTTAATGAATTAAACACCTGGGCCCCGAACCACCAAGGCAGCCTGACGTGGTGTTCCCGAGGGAATGACATCATCCTATTGTTGTTTCCCCAAGATACTGCACTCTGGCTACTGAATCTAATTCCTAACAGGTGCCCCATAGGCAGGAGAGATTAGTAAATAACATTTGACCTCATGATAGAGGCAGGGTAACTGAAACAAAAGACTATCAAGGCAAAATATCTTCATTGTACTTATACTATATATCCAACATAGAGACTCAGGTTTATCCACAGTGAATGGTGAAGAAACAATATAGCAGAATATAATGTGTCATAAAGTGTGGCTGAGACTGTAGTTGCTGTAGGGGCTGTGATACCTGTGTGCCCTAGCTATCAAGGAATAAAAGAATTGATTAGGTCTTTTGACCTCAGTAGTAATACTATGGTGGTTCTTGCTGTGTGGCAACCTGCAGGCCCTCATTTATCTTTAGACTTTTGTTTTCTAGCAAAGAATCATCCTACCTGGATCAAAGACTGAAGATAAATAGCCATGTCTTGTGACCCAAGGAAGAAATATTAGGAATTGATAGCCCAACATGGCTCAATCAATACCACCAAGCAATGTCCATTGATGGATTTTCATCTACTTACTTCTCAGAGTCAAAGCTCTCCCAGTAGAGAAGCAGTTAATACATCCTCAATCTGTTGTCTCCTCCATTGCAACTTCTGCTGCTTCAGTTCATGCTCTTGTCATTTCGTGAATGAATTATAACCGTAATCTAAAACTAGTTTCGTAACTTCTCTTTCGTCCTTCCATCCACTCTTTATATTGTTGACAGAGTTGTCTTTTTTTTTTTTTGGCGGTACGCGGGCCTCTCACTGTTGTGGCCTCTCCCGTTGCAGAGCACAGGCTCTGGATGTGCAGGCTCAGCGGCCATGGCTCACGGGCCCAGCCGCTCCACGGCATGTGGGATCTTCCCGGACCGGGGCACGAACCCGTGTCCCCTGCATCGGCAGGCAGACTCTCAACCACTGCGCCACCAGGGAAGCCCTAGAGTTGTCTTTTTAAGACCCATCTTAGTGTGGAGGATTGCATTCATCTCCTCAACTTCTCACTCCTCCCTGCACCTGCACCCTTTACCTCAGACTTTGTATTTCCTCCCACAAACTGTGAGGAGAATATTTCCCCCCCTCGCCCTTGATTTGGGGTTTGACCATGTGGCTTGTTTCAGCCAATGGAATGAGGTGAAAGGGATGATGTGCTAGTTCCCAGCCCAGGCTTTAAGAAGACTGGGGCATTTCCTCTTACTTATTTGTGCTTCTGCCATTACTATGAGAGAGACATTCCCACTGGGTCCAGGAAAAAGATGAGAGACACATGGAACAGAACTTCCTTAAGTTACCTTAACTAAGCCTGGCCTAGAACAGATTTCCAGCCAAACTACAGACATGTGAATTAACCCAGCCAAGATCAGATCGGCCAGTGTAGCCTAGGGCAGAGCCCTAGCTGATTTTCAGACTCAAGTATATTACATTTTTGCTTTAAGCTACTGAGATTTTGGGATGGTTTGTTATTCAGCAATAGCTAACTGATACGTTTATCGTCTCATCACCTTCCTTAAAAAACATTCTAGGCCTCTTTATTGTATGCAGGATAAAGGTAAAAAACCCTCAGCATGGCAAATTCCTCTCCATCCTTATCTGCCACAGCCTCTATCCCCTCTTATCATCCTATATTTGCCATTCACCAAATCTGCCAAGTATTTCCCCACCTTCAGTGCTCATCCTGGTTCCAAATCCCTGGATCATCCTCTTCTGTACCTGATAAAAGCCTGGTCATTTTTAAAGCCCAACTCTATTGTCATTTCTGCTGTAAAAAAAAAAAATATTATTCCATATTATAATTAATCCTTTCTTTCTTTATGCTTCTACATCACTTGATTTCTATTCTTGGTATAGCCCCCAAATACTGTATTAGAGTTGGTTGTTGTGTCAGACTAGCTAGATGCCCATCTAAATCTATATACCCCCAGTCTTCTTTAATGCTACAAATCCTGATTTTGTTCAGGATGGCCATGTTCCCAACTAGCCCTGAATGTCTCTCCCTATTTTTCAGGGCTCTGTTGCATGAAGATGAATGCAATTGTGATAGATGGCAGTTATTTTTATTTCTGCCTCATCCAAAAAGCATGGCCTCCATAAAGGGCAGGAACTAAATCGTAACCATTTCTGTTTCTTGAACACTGAGCAGAGTGGTGGGCACAGTAGATCCTGATAAATGCTTGTTGAATTGAGTTGAAATATTCACAACCTGAGAGCTAAAACTTTGAGGGTTCTAGGTCTGAGTTTCATCATGTTAGTGGATGGTAGCAACACCTACCCACCTGACTGCCCCCAACCTGACTTCCTTTCTTCTTCCTTTTCTCTGCCTCTGAGACCAGACCCTCATCGCACCCTAGAAAGAATTGAAAACATTGAACATTGCTAACAAGTGAGCAAGAACCATTAAGAACAGTATTTTACTATCTATACATACTAGAGTTGTGTTCTCAGCCACCTTCCTAGTCTGGAGGACAGGGTTCCAAACCAAAGATGTTTTTACAAGTTGCAGTTCATGAGCATCATCTGTTCTCCAGCTTTTCTAATGTTGCCCTTTCCTCTGATGTTTTTTTCCCTCTTTCATTTATGATCAGGTTTCTCTTCTCTTAAAACAAAACAACCCCCTACTTCTTTTTCTGACCTGTCACTCTTCCTGATGGTGATCGCTTTTTATTTTTCTTCGCTTCTCTTTTTCTGTGCCTCCAGTTCTTACCCATCCATTACCTTCTCAACTTGCTGAAACCTAGCTCCTGTCTCATTGCTCTGTTGTAACTGTTATGGGTAAGGTTTCCAGTGAGCTCCGTCTTACCAAGCCTGTTGGCCCTTTCTTACTCTTCATCCTCAGCCCCACCCGCACCTGGCTGTTTGAAATAGTGGATGATGATCCACTCATAGCCCACCTCTTCTAGTATGACTGCCCTGACAATAGCTCTTGCTGAGCTCTCCTTTCCCTGTGGAAAGTATTGGGCAGTATTCACCATCTTATGGACTTATGCTTCTTCTTCTAATTCATCATAAGCTTCTTCAGATAGAGACGAAGTGTTGAGGTCTCCCTACAGATGGAAGAGCCTAACACAAATATGAGCTCATAAGTGATGCTTAATACAAGACTACTTGATTATTTTCACTCTTTTTTTTTTTTTTTTTTTTGCGGTACGCGGGCCTCTCACTGTTGTGGCCTCTCCCGTTGCGGAGCACAGGCTCCGGACGCGCAGGCTCAGCGGCCATGGCTCACGGGCCCAGCTGCTCCGTGGCATGTGGGATCTTCCCGGACCGGGGCACGAACCCACGTCCCCTGCGTCGGCAGGCGGACTCTCAACCACTGTGCCACCAGGGAAGCCCCACTCTTATTATTAATCAATTTATTGCTCTTCCTTCTTTCTTGATCAAATTCCATCCAAGTTTAAATTTATCTTAAGTCTGTTTTTGTTAAGTCATTTCTCCTGGCCAAAGCTAATTTATCCACCTCCAGACCACTGATGCTATTGAGGACTGTGGTAACTTAAATAATGGTCCCCCTAAATATCTATGGTCTAATCCCTCAAACCTGTGAGTGTTACCTTATATGGCATAAGAGATTGCAAATGTGATTAAGTTAAGGATCTTGAGATGGTGAGATTATTCTGGATAATTTGGGTGGGCTCTAAATGGTATCACAAATGTCCTTATAAGAGGGAGGTGGAGGGAGATTTGACTACAAAAGAGGAGAAAGACAATGTGACCAGGGAAGCAGAAATTGGAGTCATGTGGCCACAAGCCGAGGAATGCCAGCAGACACTAGAAGCTGAAAGAGGCAAGGAATAGATTCTCTTATGAAGCCTACAGAAGAAACCAACCCTGCCAACAACTTGACTTTAATCTAGTGAAACATATTTTAGATTTCTGGCATCTAAAACTGTAAGAGAATAAGTTTGTGTTTTAAGCCACCAAGCTGGTGGCAATTTGTTACAACAGCCCTAGAAAATGAATATAAGGACTCTTACATACCTTCTGGTGTTTGGCTTAAATACTACCTTATTTATTTATTTTTTGATTGACTCAAATATGAGAATTTTACTTCTCCAACCATACTGAAAACTCAAAGAGAGCAGGGCTTTCTCTCATAATTTCTAGCCCAAATCTGGGCACAAAAGACTTGTTGGATTGAATTTAGTTGAATCTCTTTGATGGGTAAATCAAGTTGAAAAATGGTGCTTCAGTTGATCAGAACACAAAACCGATGGATCTGACTCAGTTATTTGTCAGGATAGTTGTGGAGAAGATTCAGATATCAGTAAGGTCTTCTACTAAATAGATGCTTTCTAAGTTTCTGTTGATTTCAAAATCCTTTGATTCCAAGAGGCTATGGTTTTTCTGAACACCAATGGATCTTCCCCATGTTGCAGTGATGTGGCCTCCATAATATCACAGATATTCTCAGGCCTGAAAGTTAATGCTCTCCAGCCACTGCTACCATTGTTTCAAGATGGAGATTAGTTGCAACAGACCTTCTCATGTGAAAGGTATTTTATAGCTTTTAAAGTAAATATTTCCCATCCACCATCTCACTTGATTTGCAGAACAAGCCTCCAAGTAAGCATGGTGGGAACTATTTTCCTGCTGAGCAGTTGAGCTCAACCAAAGTCAAGCCAGCTGCTCAAGGGCTTGCAGGTACAGTTCGGTAGCACCAATGGCACCAAATAGCAATGGCAATCTGAAAGCAATCCTGCCAAGGAATCAGGGAGCCACAGTGAAGACAGAACCTTTGCTCTGAGAGGCAAATTGAACACTTTGTCCCTGACTCAGGGAAGTGCGAAGAGAAAAATCCTGAAGTTCTAAGACACTCATTTTGCCTCCTGGCAGACAAGCATCTAACAATCCAGGGTAGAATATTGTCTCCTGTCTTCTGCTGTTCTTTGGGGTGAAACTTCTATAGCTGATTTAAATTTCTGTTTTCTCATATCACATTAAAAATAAAGAAATCCTTCAGTATATCCAATTTCCATCATTCTTGGTTTTGGCTAGAGAAATATCCTTTTCTTGGGGCCTCTATCATAAAAGTATCTGATTTACATCTGTTTGAGATTGAAATTTGAGGTGAAAGGCGTTAGGCAATTATTTCCCACTTTTGTGAGAACATCTCTCTGCAGTGAGAAAAGGAAGAAAGAGGTAATAGAAAATTTCGCTTCCATTTTCTCTAAGGCTGTGCAAAAATGTAATCCACTCAGATATCCTGTAAGCTTTATTATATTGCATTGCAAGGTATATTTAAGTAGTGTATTCATTTTAAGACAGATTTATTGAGCTATGATTCATATACCATATAATTCACCCATTTAAAGTGTATGGCTCCTTTTTTCAGTGTTTCACAGGGTTGTGCAACAATCACCACAATCTAACTTTAGCACAGTTTTGTCTCCTTTAAAAGAAACCCCATACTCATTAGCGGTCACCCCACCCCTAAGCAACCACTAATCTACTTCTGCCTCTATAGATTTCCCTCTTCTGGACATTGCATACAAATGGAATTGTACAATTTGTGGTCTTTTGTAACTGGCTTCTTTCATTTCACATAATGTTTTTGAGGTTTATCCATGTTGTAACATGTAAGTGCCATTCCTTTTTATGGCCAAATAATACACCATTGTATGGATTTACCACATTTTGTTTATTCATTCGTCCATAGAACATTTGGGTTGTTTCCACTTTTTGGCTTTTGTGAATAATACTGCTATGGACATTCATGTACAGGTATTTGTGTGGCCATGTGTTTTCAGTTCTCTTGGGTAGACACCTAGGAGAAGAATTGCTGCTGTGTCATAGGGTAACACTATATTTACCTTTCTGAGGAACTTCCAAACTGTTTTCACTGTATTCATTTTGAAGGAGTTCCTGATAGCTATATGAGAGGAAGACAGACAGGGAGATAGAGAGAGAGAAGAGAAGAGGAAAGGAGAAGCAGGAGGTGAGGAAGAGGGGGATATTGGATATTCATGGTGGTGGTGCCTCTGGGACCTGAGGATTATGTTCAGCCAAGAGCATCAGGTCCCAGGCCGATTGCCGTCATGGGAACTGACCCAAGTTAATCTACAGAAGTGCAGCACATCTTGAAGGGTGTTGGTTGTGCTTTGCCAAGCCAAAATTGTGGCCTAGAATTAGATCTTTCGATTGGAATAAAGATGGAACAGAGGGTTCATTTGTGACCTTAGAGCAAGATAGACCAACACATTTTGTTTGTTAGCTGAGGAGACTGCTGTAAACAAGGGACTCGTTGCCAAGGCTCTTCTCATACTAGCCGGCCCCACTCAATGGCAGGACTGGCTGGGGTGATGTTTTCTGGCCACCTTTGTCCTTTCATCTGCTTAAGCTAGTTACACTGTCACTTTGAGCTCTGGCTCTGCTTTCTCTGGCTCTGATTCCTCTGGAAAGGCTGCTGTCCAGATGTTTAGGTATTTAGCAAATGCACTTTTCTGATGCCTTGGCAGGGTTACTTTCAGATGGGGATGAATATTTGATGCTGTTTGCTGTTGGGAACATGTACACTAAAATGACCAGCAAAGTCCTTGCCTTAAACTCCCTGCATCTCTAGTTCCTTTTATAGTGACAGTTGATACATCATTTAATGGAAACTCACCAGAGAGTGGAGGAAAAGCGGCTCCTGTTTTTTTCCCTTTGCCCTTTCTCATGGGTGTTTCATGAACCTCCCAGATTTTAAAGAAGGGTATTAGATGTGGGTTCCCTCAGATTATAAAGAAGGACAGAGTGCCTATTTACATCTTTTTCTGGGGTGGCATCCCCACTTTATACCACTCCTTCCCCATACATATAAAAAGTCCTACTCACTGTGTTTCTACTGCCTAGCCCACTACTTTATGTTTTTTTATCTTTATTGAGCTAAGAAGATCTTAGAGAATATTTAGACCAGCTCACGTTTTACAGGGAGATAAACTGAAGCTAGAGAGAGGAAGAAACTTTCTCAAAGCCCACAGTGTATCAAGGAGGGTTCTACCTCCCATAAGCCTTCCCACTGCCTCTCTGGCCTCAAACTTAACCCTTCACCATCCTGGGACTCTGTAGTGTTCTCCACCATTATATTCCCAACTGTCTGGCTCAGTGTCTGGCACATGTTTCAGGAGCCAGGCTTCCTGGGTTTGAATCCTGGCTCCACCATGTGCGTTCTTATGGAACTGATTTAGCCGTCTGTGTTTCAGTTTCCTTCTCTGTGAAATGTAGCTAATGATGATACTTATCTTAAAGGATACTCGTGAAAGGTAAATTAATTAGTACATTTAAAGTGATTAGAACAGTGCCTTTTACAGAGTAGGGGCTCAATAAATGTTGCCTCTTACCATTATTGTTGAATGAATGAATGAATGATTCTATGCTCATCCCCTCAGGGGTCAGTTCAATATCCTCGATTATGTCATTCCTTTTCCTAAACAGCCGTTTCCTAACCCTGGGCTGGGAGGCTGGGCTAAGAAGGACAGATTTGTGGGGCTGATGTTTTTGGTTGGAGGCCTTTTGAGTGTAGCAACTCTCTCTTGGGTGTTGGTTCAACCCTGGGTACTCTCATGAGAATTTCACGGGGATTTGGAGCCAAAGGCACAGTCTTTGAGCTCTGGGTACAATTCCGTGCTTTCCTTTATCACTGGTCTGTTCTATAGTAAATTTTGTCTCAACCACTTCATTCATGCAAAAGCCTTTTGGACCCTTAATATAATTTTGTGAAGGTTTCCAACTCCTTTGGGCTTTGCTTAGGAACATAGCAAACAAAGTTCTCAGCATCTCAAAGGGAGGCTTAAGCTGACAAAAATATGAATTGTAGACAACCAGAGCTTTGCTGAACCTTTCACTTCTGGGTATGCAGAGCAAGTAGTCTAACATGCTGTCATTGGGAAGTTATCTTGACCCGTGATGGCCAGTGGCCTGGTTGTGTCGTACATGGGGATTAGGGAGTCTGTGTAGTAGAGTATGTGGATGGTCTGCATCATAGCCACAACTCCTGAAAAGCAGTTCAAATATATGACACACCCAGGGCCAGGCAGGGCAAAGGAGTGGGCAGAGAAATCTTTTCTGGCACTTTCTCATCTCTTTCTGCATCACCTGCCCATTCCTCCTCCAATTCCACGAATTCAGAGATGTCTGGAATGAAAGGGATTGGATGAAGTCATTGACCTCCTGGACAGAGGCATTCCTAAGGCAGGTGCTATGGGCAATGAATGGATCCTAAATGTTGACATTTCAAATGTTACCTTTATGTCAGAAATATGCATAGAGGAGCAGTGAGCCTTCCAGAGACTCCTCAGGTTTTAACATGTAACAGGTACCTGTAATTAATATCAGTCTGGGGTCTGGCTACAATGATCTTACTTGGAAAGCTTTCGAAAACAAAGATTCCTTGAGCTCCAGAGTTTCTTCTGATTTAGTAAATCCGGAGTGGAGGCTAGGAATCTGAATTTTTATGAACGTGCTCCCAAGTAATTCTATTATACAGTCAGGTCTGCGAATGCCTCTGTCCGTGGTTCTCATTCCTGGCTTCACATCAGCGGTACTGCCTGGGGAGCTTTTAACAAAGTCCCCTTGCCTTGGCCTCGCTCCCAGGGACTCTGATTTAATTGATTTGGGGGAGAGGGAGCCCTGGGGATTCAATATTTTTTAAAGGCTGCCTTGTGAATCTAAGTGCAGCCACAGTTGAGGACCATAAAAAAATAGACAAACAGCTACTCCTTTTCTTAGTAAGGGCAGTGCTGAGTTTACCACGACCCGGTGTGGCAATCAGCCACAAGTGAGCTTAGAGACCATTCTATCTAGTGGTCTCTGTCCTCTCAATTTGGTGGTCCAGTACAGCTCAGAAGATATTTTGAGGACTGACAGTTTTGTTTTTCAAACAAAACTTGCAGTTTTGTTTTTCATTTTACTGACTTAAGACAGTAAAAACAAAACTCAACTGTTGTTCATTTGTGCCATAATCTAATTTTTTTAAATGAAGTTTTAACATTATATGTAGGAAAGACCCAGGGTCAAGATTGAGGACTGTCTTTTAGATTAAATACATCTGGCTTTAAGAGGAACTCACTGCATAGTCTTCATCTTGCCTCACTTCAGCAAAAACTTTGTTATGAACCAGGACTGGTTCAAGAGAAACCTGTTTCCAAGCTAAAGCCATAATTTTACAGATGAGGAAATTGAGACCTGGAGAAGGGAAGGTGCCTGGCTCAGGTCTTTGCCAAGGTAGCAGCAGGACTGGGGCCAGAACCCACGCTCCTCGTTCCTTATTGCATCCCTTCTGTGGGTTTCTGATGAAAAGCCTGGCATGCCAAGCACTTCCCACTTGCCATCCATGGAGCAGAGCCGCTGGGCATGACTGCCTAGTCCTCCCAGCCATACCCAGTATACTAAGAGCAATACCATGCTAACGCTCAAAGACATGAGCTCTGTTAGGAGGGCTTCATCCTCAAACCTCCAGAAATGATGGAGAACGATTACCCAGGTCTTCCAACTGACAGAAGGGAAACTGCAGTTGCCTAACTTGCAAAAATGGGGGAGCATATTATTTCTCCATTACACTGATACTTTGTGCTTTGAAAATTAAAAATCTGTGAATTAATTTTCTAATGGTCTCCTGCAGAGCCCAAGCCATCTCTTCCTCTATTATGCTGTTATTTTGCTGACACTGTCCCTAACTAAGGCCCTGACACTACTCCTAACTCAGGCCCTCACACAATTCCTAACAGGGGCTCTGATGCTAGTCCTAACTAAGGCCCTGACACTGGCACTAAGTAAGGCCTTGACACTACTCCTAACTCAGGCCTTGACACAGACCCTAACTAAGTCCTTGACGCTACTACTAACTCAACAAATTGGCTAATTCTCTTGGAAATGCTTTGATCTGAAGAAATGGACATTTTACACAATTCCCATGGAGAAGGAAGGAAACAGGTCCAAATGCGTTATCAACAAGAAGGACATTTGGACCCTATGATCGGAAATGGAGAAGACACAGTGAGCTCTTGGGTTCAGATGTTCAATTCAATATGTGAAGGAGATGATGAATGGGCCCTGGCAGAACGCTCGCTCCTTCTAGATGACTGTAGGACTGTAGAAGGGCAGGCTTAGAGCCAAGTTGGATCTCAAGTCCACCTGAAGTGGTCAAGTTCACTGCCTGTGATTGTCAGGGAACAGAGGTAGAAAGGAGCATTCTTAAGTGTCACCCTTGGAGCTGCCCCTTGTGGAAAGGGCCATGTCCTATTTTTGTCTCCTAGCACAGGTCTGGCCCCTCGAAGATAGGAATACCTATTTGTTGAAATGAAGTGGCTTTTATGGACCCAAAGGCATTTCCCTACATTGAAATCAGGTGACATCTAGAGAACTAGACTTAACCAGGACAGTTTTGCGGGGATGGGAAGAGAGTGCCTGGGAGCAGTCAGGAGGGAGTTGTGTCTGTCACAAAGCCATTGGATGGCTGTCCCGAAAATGGGTCATGAAGGTGCCCTCAATGGGAGGGAGGAACACGGAACAGAAATGTCACTGACCTCATAATTTTGTTGAAATCTGGCCCTGCTTTCCTCAGCCCATCCTTCTAAAGCCTATTTCCTAGAGCAAAAACTGCAGGTTTAATACCCCAACTCCAAATCCCTCGATTAACTCGGGCTCCTATGGGACCCCACCTATCAGAGGTAAAAGACAGAATGAATTCAGTTTTCTTTAAAATCATCATCTGACTTCCTTTTGACCTGTTTCCTGATTTCTAATTTAGTCAAATAAACCCACATACCTTAAAACCATGCCCTGCATCCCACAGGTGCCTAAACTCATTTTAAGTACCTTTGGAAGTGGGGAAAGGAACTCCCCTGGCCTGGCTGGCTTCCTGCACATGGGCACCTTTTTTTCTTCGGGACTGGAGGGGGGGCATCTCCCCTGTCTGCCATTAGGAAGATGAAGGAAGCGGGAGGAACATAAAGCCAAGGAAGTTTGACCGACAGCCTCATTTCAGGTAGAGGCACCTGTAGCACAGGGAGAGAAGGGCCTCAGATCACATCAAACAGTGGCAATGTTGGGGTTAGACAGGGTTCTTTGACCCCTGGACAGCAGCACACTGGTTGCATCAACTCCTGGCTGCCTGGTAGAATGGGCTATGTCTTTCCTTGGTTAAAGAAAAACTCCAGGCTTCCCAACCTTAAGCAGTAATCTTTTTTTTGGGGGGGGGAGGGGTTCAATATAGATGTTAAATGGTTTAAGTTACAGTAGTTTGTAGGGATTAATTTGGAAGATCCCCTCTGTGTGTGTGTTTGTGTGTATATGTACGTGTATGCATGTCTGTCTGCCTCTATGCCTGCGTGTGTATGCGCACGCACGCGCGTATGTGTGTGTGTGTGTGTGTGTGTGTGTGTGTGTATTTTGGCCAGGGTTGGGAGGTCACTGGGGTTGGGGAGGAAGGAGGTTCAGCAGGGTTAATCTCTAGTATCAGAGGGCCAGGCCCATCCTCCTGAGCAGCTGCCCAGCGCACACACCCAGGAGGACCCGCCCAGCCCCTCCAGACTGGCTGGGGTGTGGACTGCAGCGAGATCACCACTGCCCTCTGCTGTACTGAGAGGTGAATGCTGCTGACGTGCCCGCCTCACCTTGTCCCCAAGGGGGATAGGGACGTGGAGATAAAATAAAAGGCCCCACCACTCGTTGTGAGGCTCAGCTGATCCATCCATCTTGGGGTCATTCCACCTTTGCAGTTCTTAGCTGCAGGAGGTGAAGCCAAAGCACCTGGTGCTTGGATGTAGGTGCCTGATTGTGAGTCAGAGGTAGTCGTCCCAAGGCTTTCCCAGGCAGGGTCTGCAGATGCGGGGATTGTTCTAGCAAAGCTTGCATTGCATTTGTTATCATCCTGGCTGCACTGGGGTCAACATTCAGAATTCTTCCAGTGCTACTCAGGTTGGATACTCTTGGGTCAATCCTTTCACCTCTGCAAACACAGTGCCCTGGGGAAGAAGCTCAAGTACTGCTTCCAGATAAGAATACCCCACAGTTGCATAGCGCATTATAGTTTGTCAACTGTGTTCCCATTAGCTGTCTCAGTTGATTCCACAAACCTGAGAGTTAAATAGAGCAGCAATTATTATTCTTATTTAACAGATGGGGAAACTGAGGTACAGAAGGTTTGTCACTCTTTGACTGACTTGGAGGTGATTAGCTAAGACATAAGATGTATCTCCAGATGGAATGAAATCTACCAGGCTTTAGATTAAAACAAGTTGAGCTACAGGATAGTTAATGCCAAGTAAAACATGCAGTAATCCATCAGCTGTTACAAGGGGAAAATTCATAGTAGTGCTCTCTAGCCACTTTCTAACAGCTCTGGAACCTCAGTTTACAGCTTAGCCCCTGAGTTCTGGATCATATCCATTTTTAATAGGATCACCACAGTCTTATGGTTGGTAACTAATGGCTAACAGCTTTCCTTTCAATAATTAAATTGATTATAGCTTTTCAGTCTTAAGTTTTAAAAATAACTTCTCTACCTTGTTTTTTCCTCCTAATATGTTTGTAATGCAGTAGTTGCTATTGCTTGCATTTTGCTGGTGCAGAGACTAAGGTCTGAAGAACTTTCATACCTTTATGCAATCAATGTTTGCTCAGGTGTTTACTCTGTGCCAGTCATTCTGTGTCAGTCACTCTGTTAGTTCAGCGATTACAGTAAACAAAATGGCTATGGTCCTGGGTTTCATGAAACTCACAGCCAAGTTGAGGGGGAGACAAATAGATAAATATCTCCTGTAGTAGATGATGCTGTACATGGGATGAGTGCCATGAAATTGAACCCGACACTATGAGCACAAATGGCTGGGAACCTCACCTAGCTGAGGTTTAGGGAAGCTTTCCTTAGGTCGGCTGGTTAAGTGGAGTTGGCCCAGCATGTGGGAGTGAAACCTGGGGTGCACAGTGGTCCAGGCAGTGTGAAGAAGGAAGTTGCTTGGGACATCCATGGACCTGAGGGAAAGCCAACCTAGCTAGACCTCAGAGAGCAAAGGGTAGAATGGTCCAAGGTGAGGTTTGGTGAGGCCTGTAGAGCAGAGGTTAATCTCTGAGCCCAGTCCCACAGCTAGTTAGAGGCAAAGTGAGGACTAGAATTGTGTGTCCTTTCTGCCAAGGCTTTAATCTCTACCTTGCTTTTCTTCCCTGATTCTTCTCCCACTGTCTATGCAAACCTAATTGCCTTGATTTTCCAGGACCCCAGCTCCTCCTCCTCTGTGTCATTGCTCCTACTGTGCTCTCCATCTGGTTTGCCTGTATCTGTATCTCCACAAGTCAAAAATTCTACTGATTCTTTAAGCCAAGGATTATAAACACAAATTTGTCAGCAGGTGAGCTCTAATGGTCTAATATATTATCAAGTGGTGGGGAGTTGGCAAACCAGAGCAGGCATGCCCCCATCATGTGTGAGCCCAGTGCTATACAGTAGAACTTTTTATAATGATGGAAATGTTCTCTATCTGCACTGTCCAACATGGTAGCCAGTAGTCATATGTGGATAGTGTGACTGAGCAATTTTTAATTTATTAAATTTTAATTAATTTAAATTTAAACTTAAATAATACCCACATGTGCCTAGTGGGCTATCATATTGGACAATGCACCTCTAGCCACTTGTTTCCATTCTGGAGTGAGGGCCCAATATTGCCAGATTATTCCAAGTATTCCAATTTTTTAAGAGAAGCCAGATCTCTGGATTGTTATTTGAAACCTTCTGGTTTTTAAATGTTGGCAATAAATTTAAATATTAAAGATACTCTGTGGGTGACTCCCACCTCGGGGAAGATGGAATAGATAGACTCTTCACTATTGCTCCTGCAAAGTACAGCTAAAAACCTGGACACTATATATAACACAAGCATAAGAAGGTTTTGAAAAGTGGAAGAAGACAGATGGGCTAGGGATGTTGGGACCCAAGGAGAGACACAGTGGTGAGGTTTTTGGTTTTCTTTATATGTCATATGTCCCAGGTTTGAAACTGAAGAATTCAGCAACCCAGAAACACCAGTGAGCACAAACAAAGCCCCAACAAAAGCTTGCTCTCTGTGGCTAACATACAGGGAAAAAGACAGCCTAACAAAAAGAAATATTTTTAGACAATAACCAACCTACACTTCAGCCAACACCATGGAAAAAACTATGGCCCAACCCCAACACAGGCCAAGTGAGGAGCCTTGACTATCACCCTTGTCAGGTGGTAATGAGGCACCCAACTTCCCTGCTGGGGTGGTGTCAGAGAGAGCTGAAATGGTGTCAGAGTAGAGGAGTGAAATGTTCATCGCTGTCATCTGGTAACCAGCTGTTACTCCTCTTCCCTTCTGCAACCATGGTGTCAGTGCAGAGCACTTAGGAAGTGTGGGAGCTTGGACTTCCAGTTATACCTGGCAGTAATGAGGCTTCCCTTCCCTCCCCGCTGGAGTGGTACCAGAGGAGTTTTAGTGGAGATTCAGGACTTCCACCATCACCCAGCAGTAATGAGGCCATGCCACCATGGTGTTAGTGGGGACCATCTGCGGAGCCAGAGCTCCTGCCACTGCCCAGTTGTCACCATAGCTCCCTCATCACCAGCATCACTTTGGCTGTCAACAAGGGCTGTGTGGGAAACCTGGCTTTTTACCTCTGTCTGGCAGTAACAAACAGGCACCATCCCTTTTCCTGCTGGGGTGGTGTCAGAGAAAGCCAGATAAAACATAAGGTTTTAATAAGATCCAGACTCTCATAACTTACTACAAAATTGTCCAGGTTTCAATACAAAATCACTTGTCACACTTGTCACTTGTCACACCAGGAAGATCTCAAACTGAGCGAAAATCTTGAAAGGAGCTAGAGAATGTTACCTTACTTAGGGGAAAACAAATGAAATGATGGCAGATTTCTCATTTTAAACCATGGATTCCAGAAGAAAGTGGCACAGTATTTTCTTTCCCCAAATAATGAAAGAAAAGAACTCTCAACCTAGAATCTGATACCCAGTGAAAATATCCTTCAGGACTGAAGGGGAAAATCAAGACATTCTCAAATGAAGGAAATTTAAGAGAATCTGTTGCCAGTGAATTGAAGAGGAAATCACAAGTGGCATAAGTGCTCTGGGAGGGTGTTCAGAGCAAAAATACCCAGGAATACTTTTTTTTTTTGCGGTACGCGGGCCTCTCCTGTCGCGGAGCGCAGGCTCTGGACGCGCAGGCTCAGCAGCCATGGCTCACCGGACCAGCCGCTCCGTGGCACGTGGGATCCTCGCGGACCGGGGCATGAACGCATGAACCCACGTCCCCTGCATTGGCAGGCGGACTCTCAACCACTGCACCACCAGGGAAGCCCCTACCCAGGGATACTTTAAGCAGCCAAGACTGCTTCCCTTAGAAATGATACTTAAAAAGAAGTTGAGAAATAATTTCATCTTGGTGAGGAGCAAGGAAAATTCTAGGAAGCTGAAAACACAACTTATGAGGAAAAACTATAAAGTAAGGTTAGACATGTTAAATAAATGGCTGTGTGGTAGGAAGTATTTAATGGTCATCTTCAAGGATATCTGAGAAATTTTATTTTATTTTACGATATATGATGTAATCATGAAAAAATTTTCCGTGGTATAAGTGTGATTTTTTTTTTCTAGTCCACTTAAAAAGCAGTAATTTTCTTCTGGTGAAATACCCAAAGTCTAAGAGAAGCATAGAGTGATTAAATGATTTGCCTCAGGTACCACTGACAGCAGAAGAGTGAAGACTGGAATACATCTTTTCATCCTTAATCCACTGTGCTTTTCATTAGCAGTGGAGTCACCATGTTTCAGCTCCTTGGACAAGCTTAACATGCAGCAAGATGGGCTTAAATTAGATGAGAAGATTTTTTCCTATAAGTGACAGTTGTGAGAGAATGAATCTAGCTGGACAACCTCTCTAAATATTTAAGATTGGGGTTCTGGGCTTTCAGGATTGTATGTAATATTTTACTTGGAGGCAGGAAGAGGAGCTGGTCTTTAGAAGAATCTTTAACTTTGAATATGATTGCAAGACAGTTTTAGAGATAGAATGTTGGAGTAAATTGTACTGAAAATCTTCCCTTTACCTCTCCAGGTGCATTACGCATCATTCTCTGACTCAGGAGAGTGGTCTGCTTGGACTAACTCTCAGAGCTTCCTTGTCCTCTGGCCAATGGGGAACCTTGGTGGGAAACGTTGAAGGAGGGAGAAAAGCAAAGTCAGAGTATCTATTCCTGCATTTCTCTCTCTCTGGTTTCACCATAGATTGGCTGCTACCTTCCACTGAAAACCACAGCTCCTGTCATGTGGTTGTTTCTGCATAGTGGTTCTCTGCTTCTGTGACCCATGACTGGACCCCCTTCTCACACCTGAAGGCCTGGGGGTGGCAATTGCCCTGCTACTACTGGCTCTGGGGTACTGCACTATTCCTTATGGTTTCTCTACACCTTGGTTGCAACTGTGTAGATAGTTCCGTTATGAAACTATCTCCAACTTATCATGACATGTGTGGGTATGCCATCTATTTGCCTTCAGTACTCTGACTGATACACTTGTCCAAATAGGTGAAAGTGCCCAGTGACTGTACTGGAAAGGCTAGAAATTTTAGTGAGGGGATCACCAACTGCAAAGTAAGTTTAATGCTCTTCCCTTTGTGAAGCTGAGAACTTCTGGAGAAGACACCTTTCAAGATGGCAGAGTATAATGTTCTAAAACAAAAATTGGCCAACTTTTGGGCAGAAAATTTCTTCACTAGAAAAACTCTCAAAACAAATCTCAGGGCTTCCCTGGTGGTGCAGTGGTTGAGAATCCGCCTGCCAATGCAGGGGACACGGGTTCGAGCCCTGGTCTGGGAAGATCCCACATGCCGTGGAGCAACTGGGCCCATGAGCCACAACTACTGAGCCTGCGCGTCTGGAGCCTGTGCGCCGCAACAAGAGAGGCCGCGATAGTGAGAGGCCCGCGCACCGCGATGAAGAGTGGCCCCCGCTCGCCGCAACTAGAGAAGGCCCTTGCATAGAAACGAAGACCCAACACAGCCAAAAATAAATTTATAAAAACAAAAAAACTCAGTCATCTGAACTCCATTGTCAAGGTTTACCAATCAGACTATAAATCAACAACCAATAACTGCCCTTATCACTCCTAAACACTTAGCAATAGTCAGTAAGGAGATTGATAAGAACCTCCTCCATATTTGGGGGGAATTTGGAAGACTAGAACTTTGGACATATGTGGTCCCAGCAAATAAGCTTCTTAATTTCTCTGAACCTTCACTCATGCATTTGTGAAATATGGGGATTGGGCAAATGATTCTTAAACTCTCTTTTAGCTCTTACGGTCTGTGTGATTATGAGGAGGTGGAAGGTAGGATAGAGTGTGGTGTGTGGATGGGGAGGAAGGAGGAGTGTAGCGTGTGGACAGGGAGGACTGGAGAGTGTGGTGGATAAGGACTTTGTCTTTAGGTCTAGACATTGAGGTAAAGAATGGTGCTGAAAACTCAGTGTTAAAAAGGATACATTCGGGATGTAACTTGGGATAGTCCTTGATGAGGCAGAGCCAAGAATTGATGACATCTCAAAGGGGAAAATGGCGGCACTTTCATTTCAACTAATACTGGGACCAGAAGTAAGTAATAATTATTTACTAATCCATGTAGGAGATATAACAAAGAGTTTAGTGACTCAAGGATTGGGGACCTGGCTCCTGCCAGTATAGTTATTTAAACTTGGCAAGTCTTTTTCCTCTTTAAATTCTTGGGTTGGACTAAATAATACTAAATAACCTGTAAGGCCACTTTCAGATCTAAAATCCTAAAAGCCCATAATACAAAGTATATGTTCCCAAGTAGTTTGTGACCTAACAGAGTGGTAAGACTCGGATTCATATAACACAAGAGGTGGCAAGAGGGATTGGGACCAAGGGAAGAATATGGGTAGTGGTACAATAGTCTCCATCATTCTATCCCTCAGCCTTATTTTTAGGGTCAGATGCTATCCTCCTCCAGTTCTCCATCACTTTGGGAGAACAGAGTTGGCCTCCCCTGGGGACTTGAGAGGGACCTGTGCAAATGAGGGGACTGAAACTAAGCTTCACTAGTTTCATGAACAAAGGTACTTCCATCTTTGATCCAGGCTCATGGAAGAACTGCACTTCTTCTATCTTTTGAAGTTAGGTGTGGCATATGACTTGATTAGAGAATGAAATGTGAGCAGAAGTGAAGTGTGTCACTTCCAAGTAGAAGATTTAAGAGCCTGTGCACACGTCACCACATCCCTTTCCCACTGGCCCGGGGACTATGGAAGCAGCTGTCAGCACAGAGCCCCATCACCTGGGGCCCCACTCCTATGACTGCCATGGAGAATGCCCTACAAATTAAATAGACTTTATGGCATTAAACTGAGATTTTGGGGGATTGTTTGTTACTACAGCATACCCTAGTGAAACTTGACAGAAACAATGCTTTATGAAGTGCTTTCACAGGCAAAGCCTCAATTCTTTCTGGGAGGAACATGGACACTTCTCATCCCCATTTTTCAGGTGAAAGTCTGAGGCTCAGAAAGGTTAGGTACCTTCAAGGAAGGTCAGTAAGTAAGTAGGTGGCAGACCTGAACTGGAGCCCAGACATTTATTTTTTTAACATCTTTATTGGAGTATAGAACCCAGACATTTTGACTCTCAGGCTTTATTCTGTCCACGATGGGACATTGTCTCCACAGTGGTTGATGCAGTTCATTTCTGTGGTATCTACATTCTTCATTTTCTCCATTCCTCCTCCTGTAAACCCTGCAGAAGCCAAGGCTTCCACTGGAGGCAAATGCCTCAGATCCTTCTTGTTCTGGTCTCTGTAGGGCTACATTCTCATCAAAGTCAGATGAAAACTCCTAGAGAAGGGTCACAAGAGAAGAAAACCCTTTCTAGAGTGCAGATAGATTAGAAATGTGTGCATTTTGAATATAGAAAAATCTTGATAGTCACAAAGACATTTATCTATTTACAGAGTGTAACTTATACTTGCATATAGTACCGTATCAACCCTTTTCTAAAACACACACACACACACACACACACACATGCACGCACACACACACTTACATGGGAAATTGGATTTAGGTAAACTGTAATAATTTAACTGGGTTTAAGGGAACAGGCCTTGGTTTGAACTCTTAGTGGTCACTAAAACATCTGTTAAGTGAGTGAATGGGATCGTTTTGACTTGGGAGAAGAGGTATGTCTTAGTCCATTCAGGCTGCTATAACAAGATACCACAGACTGGGAGGGTTATAGACAGAAAATTATTTATCACAGTTGTAGAGGCTGGATGTCCAAGATCAGGGTACTAGCATGGTTGTGTTCTAGTGAAGTCCCTTCGCCGGCTTGCAGATTGCCTGCTTCTGGCTGTGTCCTCACATGGTGGAAGGGACAAGGGAGCCTTCTTGGGCAGCTTTCATAAGGGCAGTAACCCCATTCATGGCCTCTCCCCTCATGACCTAATCATCTCCCAAAAGCCTTGTCTCATAATACCATGACCTTGGGAATTGGGTTTCAACATATCAGTTTGGGGGGGACACAAACATTCAGACCATTGCAACATAATTTAGGACAAGAGTCACTTCCCTGGAAGTGTAATACAAGCCTTCAGGTGTACATCCTGTTCTAATGACAAGGTAGGGGGGAACCAGAGAGGGGAGAAGAAACAGGACCCCCATTTGGCTGAAGGGTGGTTAATACAGGGCACCGATCGAAACACCTCAGTAAACAGCACACATAGCTGCCTGGATCATTTGGCAGGAGATCAACAGGCTTGAGCTGAAATGAGAACCATGTGAAAAGCCAAGAAATATTGCCTGGAGAATTGCGTTAGACAGCACTACACTCAATAAAGTTTAGTCTTGTCAGCTACTTGCCCTGCCTTTGCTTCAGGAAGATTCTTTCTTAGATTGGAATTGGTGTGGCTGGGGAAGGCTATTAGCTGTATGTAGACTTCTGCTTTGTGAGCATTGGATGGAACCCTGTAAACTCTCAGGGGGATCTTAGAAATCCCTTCGCTCACAGGTGGGAGCTTGATGGTCCAGGACTTACTGGAAGAGGTATTACTGTTGGCTCAGTTTCCCTCTCTCTTTCCCTTCCTCTCTCTCTCCATTCTCTCTGTCCCTGTATCTGTCTGTCACACACATGTGTGCACATGTGCATGCACACACACACACACACAATTTTTTTTTCCTTTTTCCTGTTTTTCTCTTTTATCCCTGGAACCCTATAATTAGGTGAGACTTGCCACACCCAGTCTTGTTAAAGCATTGTCCATGGCAACCTATGTAATATGAAACACAAAACTAGACCAAAAGTTAAAACCCAGGGAAAATTGAATTTTTCTCCCCACTACACTACCCCACTCAAAAAACTCAACAACAAATCCAAATAACTTTTCAGTAATAGAGTAACATCCCCATCATCCAGAATAATTAGAAAAAATATAATGTTCTGTTAAAAGAGGACTGTCATATATACTGCACACAGATTGCCAATGTCCAGATAATTATACTACAGTGAAATCTGCTGTATAAAAAATCCTAGGACTGCTTCTCATGATTCAGAAGGCCCGTCACATAGGACCTCGTTACATTATTATGAGTAATTCTCATTATTTAGGACTCCAACTGGGCAAATATAGGGGGCTGAGCTGAACCTTTGCTGACACTGGGCTCCCGGGGAAAATTTATGTATAATCTGTCTGATGTAAGCTTGATTTCTTTGACATTTATCTCTTTCATGAAAGTAAAAGGCTGAGAAAAAATGTCTGTTTATTTTAGCTTTATTTTTGTTTGGGTTCTGAGAAGCAGGAGACTTATAATCCTTTGAGCTTCCTACCATCTTCCCAATGATTTTATCATCCATGATTTCATTCTATTGTTCTAGTCTGTCTGTGTGCCTGGAAAGAGACAATTAACATCATCCCTACACTACGAATTGGAAAGCAGAACTCCTGTCATAAGGGAAAAGTATTTCCCAGGTCCCCCTCCCCCCTTCCCCCTCCCCCCTTCCCCCTCCCCCCCTCCCTCCATGCTCCCCTTGGTCCTCTAAGCTGGGACTCCTTTGTGTCCTCACCCATTGCTTTGCCATCAGGAGCACAGTGGTCCAGAGACATCCTTCCTTCTTCCAGGTTCTGTATCATGTCTCCCAACCCTCTGCCACTTGGGCAAATGGTTTGCAACCTTGGGAGCTCTTTCTAAAGAGGCAACACAGTGTAAGTGGAAGAAGCACTAAGCCAGGAGTTGGGAAATCAAGACTCAAATCCTGGCTTCACCTGGAACTTCTCAGCCTTTACCAAGGACAATTTATCTAAATCCCCTGAGCTTTAGTTTCCTCATCTGTAAAATGGGCTTAGTAATCCTGCCTACCATTCTCACCAAGTTCTGATGCAGAATGAATGAGCTATTTGGCAGGGAAGCCTGTGCAGGGCCATCTGGATGAGAGACCTTGGTCTTCATCTGTCCCTTGGACCCCCTTTATGGAGTTTCAGTGAGTGTCAGGCCCTGGTGAAGAGGTGTTGAGAGCTTAGTCTGAAGTTTGGCATTTTGCAGGCACTCAGCTGCCTGAGTAATGAAGGGTTTGTGAAGAACTCCCTCTCAGTTGAGGTTCAAGTTCATCTCTAGATGGGGGGCTGGTGAGGCATGGAGGTCAGTCAGTATCCCTGAGAAACTGACCTGAACCTCTTGCCACTCACTCCCGTCAGTCACTCTGACTCTGCAAGTGTCCAGGCCTCGCTTATAGATGCAGCATCTGGAAACACAAGAGGTGTGATTTCAGAGCCTTCAAAGAGCGCTTCTGTTTATGTTTATCTCTGTCTTATCTGAATTCTATCATCAACCTCACCACTGTCCTAAAGAACTTTCTGAGATGGGGGAAATGTTCTCCAGCTGAGCTGTCCAGTACAGCAACCACTAGCTGCATGTAGCTACCGAATACTTGAAATGTGGCTAGTATGACTGAAGAACTGAATTTTTAACTTTATTTAATTTTAATTAATTTAAATAGCCACATGTGGACATGCAGATTAAAATGTTTCTCCTTTTCATTAAGGCACTGTGTCCAGAAGACCCCTGTTAAATTGCTTATATATTATTTTTTTAAGTGAGGCCATATGGCCAAAGATGAGGTTCTGGTATGTGTATGGGGACAGAGGAAGGGAGAGGAGAGGAAACTTGCCAGGAAGGCCAGCTTGCTGGGCTCCCAAGAGGCCTCCAGAGGAACATCTGGCTCTCAGTCTTACAGGCTCAGAAACTAGATTTTTCAGGGCACGGAGAATCAGACTGATCTTCAGAGGTGTGAGCCCTTTAATCAATCTCCCCAAACTGATGCACTCGATCAGAAAACGAGCCTGTGGAAGTGCAAGGAAACCAGTACCCACCCATCCCTGGGGGCGTTAAGAGGAGCTAGTAATTTTCTACATGGGAACAGGAGTCTAAAGAGGAGGTGGTTTGGTGAGCATGAACCCAGAGCAGGCAGCATAAGATGATTCAAATGGTTGACGGGCTATTTCCTCATTGCATGGTGGATCTTATCTGTCCTGGGAATGTTTCTGACATTCTCCCTTCCTGCATGGTGCTTGGTGATTATCGGCAGTTTTTGCTTCTGACTCTATTTTCTAAGCTTTTATGATTGACCAGCCCCATACCTATTCACACCTTCTTTCTTCAGTTGTGTCACACATACGGTCAGGTTCCTGTCCTGTATGGCACACCTGAGGGACATTTATCTCTTTCAGACAACTTAGCCTAACTCTGCTCTGCACAACTGTGGGCTAACTTCCGAGTTTAACTCTTAGAGGACAGTCTTATTTCCCTTATTTCCAAATTCTCAACTGACTGTATGTATTTCCTGTGAGGTGCAGCATACTGATTAGTTATTGATATCCATGTGTGTTCCTTTTGAAAAATAGCTTGATGTGGTCAGAGGCTAATAACAGAATTTGCTTATTGGGGCCAGACAGAAACTAAATGAATGAAGCAGGCGTGATGGTGGGCTGGTTGGTCTGGATGCCTTAGAAGTAGAGTGATGTAGCTTAGTTCAGGCTCTTTATATCCATGCTAGAATGTGGGCCCAGAGTTGCTGGATCTTCTGATGTTTAAAGAGAGGTTGCATATCTGGATACTAATGTGAAATCTCCTGATTTTTCAAAGTTGGAAGCTAATTCAGTTAAAACCCAACACTGGATATAAGCCTAACAAAATACATAACCAAATTGGATTTCACTCATGATCCCTATCTTGGAGTTTCTGGGTGTTGTGGGAAGTCCTGGCCTAGGAGTCCCCCCAGTTGGGTTCTAGTCTAAACCCTGCCTCTGAGTGACCATGAGGTTTTAGGGAAGGCACAGCTCCTTGTTGCTCAGACTCCTCCTCTGTGATGTAAGAGTGTCAGGTGGGACGATATTTAAGGTTCCCTCTTGCTTTGTCTTAATCGGCTAGAGCTGCCATAACAAAATACGACAGGCTAGTGGCTTAAACAGCAGAAATTAATTTTCTTGCAGTTCTGGAGGCGAGAAGTCCAAGATCAAGGTGTTGGAAGGTTGGTTTCTCCTGAGGCCTTTCTTCTTGGCTTGCATATGGCAGCCTTTACATTGTGTTCTGTTCTCACATGGCCTTTCCTCTGTGCGTGTTCATCACCGGTGTCTCTTCTTCTTATGAGATCACCAGTCCTGTTGGTTTAAGGCCCCATCCTTATGACCTCATTTAGCCTTAATTACCTCTCTACAGGCTCTATTTCCAAATACAGTCACTCTGAGGGTTGAGGCTTCATCATATGAATTTAGCAGTGGGGAGGCACAATTCAATCCATAACATGCTCTGAGAGTCTGTACTTTGTTGACAAGGTCACTGAGGCTAGGCCATGACTCTGATTCACCTTTCTTTCGCCCCTCCAGATCCACCCTCCAGCTCTGTACCTAGGGAGGCTGACCTCTGTGGATGACATCAGTGGGCTTCCTTGCTCTCTGACTATGGTTAGGCTCAACTGATGGGGAGGTTAAGAAGTAGATTAGAGGGAGAGAGAAGAATGAAGTTGAGGTATTTCCCCCCCCAGCAACCTTACACTGAGGTTGCCATGGGCTGGCTGTGTCCCTTGACTGAAGGTCACTGCTCTTATCAGCCAGCTTCTCTGTCTCCAGGTTCCCCACTCCTTCCCTGGCCCTAAGACCTACTGTTACATACTCCAGGCCATAGCACCACCCCTGTGGCTTCCCTACAGCTTACCATACTCTTGAGAATAGTCCCTTCTTCACACTTTTCTCAAATCACCCAATTTGTGGCTGCTGGGACTCTGATACAACCAGAGTATGAAAGAAGTTCATCAGTGGATCATCTGTCCACCCCCTCCTTTGGCTACCTTACTCTCCTTGCTTCAGTTTCTGGACAGCTCAGCCTCAGCCAGAGGCTTGGCTGGCTTCCCAGGCCACACATTTATTCTCTAAGGTGAACCACATCATAACTCTTGCTCTCTGAGTGGGTTTGCTATTATCCCATCACAGTCCCTTTGGACAAGGAAATAAAGGAAGGGTGGAAAATGCAGCCCCCTGCAGCTGGGCTCTGGGCTCTGCCTGGCTGAAGTGACATTAGCTCCTTGACCACTTGCCCCAAGCAGGTAGGCATTTCTTCAAGGGTTGTACAATGTGTTTAGAATGAAATTTACCCTGTTTCCTCTCATGATCACAGACCTCTGGGAATAGATTAGGTTCCCTCTTTCATCTAAAATACCCACATTGACAACCTCCTCCCCGGTTTCAAAGTTCTTTCCACTAAAGTTTCAGGCATTGTGCTGGTTAGAGATATAGATGAATAGGACCAAGTTGGTAATACGTTCGCTATCCAGAGTAAAGGAAAGGAAGACAAATACACAGATGATAATTATAATACAAGATAGAAGTGGAGTAGAGTAAGCAGCATAAGAATTAGTCAAGGGACTTCCCTGGTGGTGCAGTGGTTAAGAACATGCCTTCCAATGCAGGGGACACAGGTTCGAGCTCTGGTCCAGGAAGATCCCACATGCCACGGAGCAACTAAGCCTGTGCACCACAGCTACTGAGCCTGTGAGCCTAGAGCCCATACTCTGCATCAAGAGAAGCCACCACAATGAGAAGACCGTGCACTGCATTGAAGAGTAGCTCCCTCTCACAGCAACTAGAGAAAGCCCGCGCACAGCAATGAAGACCCAACACAGCCAAAAATAAATAAATTAAATAAAATAATTTATTTAAAAAAAAAAAAAGAATTAGTCAAGTGTTAGAGGTTGGGTGTACAAGGACAGGAGAGTCGTTTAAAGCTGAGGGCCCCAGACTCAGGCTACCTGGGTTCAAAGCCTGCTTCACTACTCAATAGTTCTAACACACTGAGCAAGAAGCCCAACTTCTTAAACTTTGGTTTCCTAATATGCAAAATATGGGCTGTAAAAGATTTATTTTGCTGGGAATAAATGATGTATAATGCCTATAATGTGCTTAGCCCAGTGCCTGGCATGTCCTAAGTGCTTGGTAAATGTTAGCTTTTACTGTTACTTAGAAAAGATTGTACAAAGGAATGGGGTATGTGGTGACCTTGAAGAATGGGAGAATTTTATAAGAAGGGGGAGATCGTTCCAGAAGGACAAGGAACATGGATAAAGTTACAAGGATATCCTTGTTTAGAAATTATTAATGAATCCAGATGGCATATGGCAGGGGTAATTGTTAGAAAAAAGAGCAGGAAAAGCTTGCTGAAGCCATATCAAGAAGAATAACAGGATGAGGAGTTTGTATGTAACTTTGTAGCCAGTGAAGAGCCATTAAAAACAAGTATTTTAAGCAGGGCTCTGTTACACTTAGGTAAAATTTAAGAAAATTAATCTGGCAGCTTTGTATAACCTGGGTTGAAAGTGGAGAAAAAAGGTGGAAAAGTGGGCATGAGGCTATTACTGTTGTCCAGGGAAATAGTAATAATACACGTCTTAGGGAAAGTTGATAAATGATGGTCAAACTCCTAACAACTAACAGAACTAGTTTTGCAGGAGACAGAGTGGCTGGAATCTGAAGTGCCTAGAGACACTCACAGTCAGGGGACAATTGGAAATTAACAGGAGGCACTGAACAATCTTAATGTCAATCAATGTTAAAGTGACACTCACTTTACAAAATTCTGATTTTAACAGATATTTTTTTCAGGAGCAAAACTATAGAACCCACATGTATTGCCAACAAGTAGCACCTGCACTGAGGAGTCAAGAACTCTTAGAGAATGGGGGGGGGGGATGGGGAGTAGATGTGCATGCTCTTGCGTGGGCAACCACGTGGAGCAGCATGTGGCAGGAACCCAGGCAGCTGATGACTGCCAGCAAAGAGCACATCCACATGTTTGTTCAGTCCCCCTCACAGCTCCTGCCCTGTTCTGACGAAGAAGCCTGCTAACATTTAGTCAGTGTTTTATTTAGAAAGATAGTGCCTTGGCTGGTATTTTCACTTGTAGGAGCTGGCTGTCCTAATGTAGTAGGAAATTGCCCTTGAAACCCACACACCAGGCCAAGGAAGGTATAGGGTAGGGCCAGGCTATTTTTCCTGAGAAATGGATGGTTAGTCAAGAAATACAGTCTTTAGGGTGGAGTCAGAACAAAGAGCCCTAAGCCCCCTGTACTCACGGAGGGAAGAAGGATCTATGAAGACTAATCAGCTGGGGACTTGACAATGTGACACCGAAAGGAAAGCCAAGTCTCTAATCCAGCAAAACCTCTGAACACTTAGATCCCTTTGATGAGCCTCCCGTCTGGTGGGGTGCACCTTCACGCAGAGTTGGAGAAGAGGATGATTTCCTTGTCATAGAAAGCCAGAGGTTGTCTAAGTGGTCAAGGTCCTTTTAAGAACTGTAGAGCCTTGCTCCATAGAGCAGGGCCACCTGGTGAGGCAGCTGTCAGCTAGTCTGGGAAGACCTTCTCCTAAATGGCCGACCACAGGAGCTGTCCATGGTGCTGTAGTTTCCCTTGCTAGAGCCCATTGGACAGTTTCTATTAGCTGCTGTATAATAGGGATTGTGCCAGGTACTTTACAAACATTGTGTCCTTTAATCCTCCTGGCCACCCTACAGGGTTAGTATTGTAATCAGCAGCCTTGTTTCTATAGACAAGGAAACTAATGCTCTGAGCTTCACTTTCTGCCTTGTCTAATTTGAATGGCCTGAATAACCATGTCAGACATCAGATTTGAGGACTTCTAGCCTAACAAAGAGAGCATATCTGTTTAATACCCTGTCTCTGGTCTGTGTCAAGATGGTGGTGGAGGAGCTCTACAACAAAGGCAACAGAATTTATGTCACAGAGTATTCTTTAATGAGAAAGATTAAGAATCATAACCATATTTTAGACTGTTGATTAGAAAAGAGTACAGGAACTTGAAACGTGTTTGTCAAAAGAGAGGAAAAACTAACCTACTAATCAGAGGAAAGCCAAACATGGGTTTTGTGAAGATTAGCAAGTCCTTGTTACTCTTCAACAATTTCTCTTTTCTTTTCTTTTTTCTTTCACCTTATAGGTGAAAAAAAAAAAAGTTTCCAAGACAGACAAGTTAGAGGGAAAATAAAGGCACATCCTTTATTATTGAAAGAAATCTTTGCTAGGGCAATTGAAACCATAATAAGGAAAATGCACATGACCTTTTTATGCCAAACATCTCTAAATCTCAGGACCTGAAACAGTCTTTGGGTTAGAGAAGGGGTTTTGCTCAAACTCTTAGTGCCATAAAAACTCAAGGAGAGAGAAGCACAGCATTTGAGCTAGGACTAGGACTGAAAACCAAGTCAGAGGTCCTTGACCTGAGTCCATAGACCCTGGGGGTGGGGGGAAAGAGGAAGGTTTATAAATGGGCTCCAGGGAATCTATGCATACCTTCAAAATGTAGGCAAAATGTTGTAATGGATGCATTTTACAGGGAGGGGTTGAAAACTTCCAAGAGATTCTCAAAATGTCTAGGAATATCCATAAAGTAAAGAGCCACCAGTTTAGTCACTCCAGAAAGTTAAGCCTCGGTGAGCAAAGCATCTAATTATACCTACATATTTATGTATCTGGGTTTGAAATATGCAGCACATTTAAGTATGGCATTTATGCTAATTCGAATTAATGCCTATGTTTGTATATTTTAGTAAAGACTTTTAGTTTTCTGGGAAACATGTCTAATTAAGTACAAATGGTGTGTCATTCTTTTCAATTGGATTTATTCCTTAAGGGAGCCTATAAAGTGAGAGAAAATATCAATCAGTCAGGATACATTTGACGAGAGCTTATGATGCGGGAAGGCTATCACTCACCTGCCTAAAATTCAATAAAGCTCCCTACACAAGACATTCACATTCTAGTACAAATGCTGGAGGTCACTCTGTGTCTCCATTTGTCACCAAGTGTCCCATTAACGTTACCAAGATAAGAGAGCAGGGCAAGCACCAAGTGTGGCTCGCTCTCCTTTTTTGCCCGCTCAGCTAAGTTGCTTCTTAAACTCTGATTGCCATATATTTTACTTAGCTTGAGTCAGGTAAGAATCAGGACTCAGTTGGATTTTTAAAGCCCACAGATTCAACCTGGAGGAAGAATGCTTGAGTTCATATAAAATTCTCCTCTTCCTGCACTCCAGTCCTCCATCTTTTCTTGACTCTTACTATATGGGGATTTAAAAAACACAGTGTGTGTGTGTTATGTGTGAGGTGTGTGGCAACACCGTCCACGAAGAACATTTGATTTCCGTCAAGTGTCTTTGACAGCTCAGTGAGCTGACATAACCCAGAAAACATATGCAGTTATTTTGGGCAGGGCTGCAAAGCAAGTCTAGTTTAGTTATCTCAGAGTTTCTTCTGAAAAGAGCTAACCTTAGTGAAGGCGAAAAGGATTTCATTAATGTCCTGTGGTCCATGGGGTCCCAAAAGATTTGGATACCTAGAAAGGTGGCAGGTGTAAAGGACCCAAACCCTCCAGCAGCGTCATTTCATGTTAGGACAGAGGGAGGTATGAACTGGAGGCAGCTAGGACCTGAAATGAGCCCAGTCCTGTGGCATGAAGCAGGCCGGAGGGCTGCAGATCAGGATTTTCAAAAGGCATGGGAGCCATGGTGGCCAGAGTCTCAATGGGCCCCAGGGTGTCAGAGTCTTAGCACTGGGAGGGACCATGGAGGCTGCCCAGGTCAGCCACCACAGGGATCATGTGTATAATCCAAGCCGGAACCGACACTGGAACCAAATGTCTTCATTGTCTAGTCATTGCTTTTGTCAGTGCGCTGCACATATCAGGTCCTACTCCCAACTCTCCCACTTTTTACTCCCCTTCCTCAACCCAGGGGGATGAGGCCAGGAGCTGTTCATGACTTGTGTAGTTCCACAGTGGGAAGGACCTGGAAAGGTTATTCTTTTTGGCTGCGCACAGGGTACTAGGAGGCCAGCAGGTGTGAAACCAGCTCAATTTTATGGTTATCCTGGTGCCCACAGAAACTCCGACAGCAATAAAATAGCAAACTTGTAGCATATGCCAGGAACTGCTCTAGTGCTTCATATGTGTGATATCATTTAGTCATCCCAACATCCCCATGTGGTGAGAACTGTTACTCTGCCTGTTTTACAGATGAGGAAACCTGTGAACAGAGAGGTTAAGTAATGTGCCTCTCGTTAAGTAATAGCAAGAGGCAGAGGGGGGATTTGAACCCAGACAGTCAGGCTTCAGTGTCTTGGCCATTATTTCTTGGCTCTCAGCCACTACTTCTTTCTCTTTTTTTTTTTTAACATCTTTATTGGAGTATAATTGCTTTACAATGGTGTGTTAGTTTCTGCTTTATAACAAAGTGAATCAGCTATACATATACATATATCCCCATATCTCTTACCTCTTGTGTCTCCCTCCCTCCCACCCTCCCTATCCCATCCTTCTAGGTGGTCACAAAGCACCGAGCTGATCTCCCTGTGCTATGCAGCTGCTTCCCACTAGCTATCGATTTTACATTTGGTGTGTATATATGTCTATGCCACTCTCTCACCCTGTCCCAGCTTACCCTTCCCCCTCCCCGTGTCCTCAAGCCCATTCTCTAGTAGGTCTGCGTCGTTGTTCCCATCCTGCCCTTAGGTTCTTCATGACCTTTTTTTTTAGATTCCATATATATGTGTTAGCATACGGTATTTGTTTTTCTCTTTCTGACTTACTTCACTCTGTATGACAGACTCTGGGTCCCTCCACCTCACTACAAATAACTCAGTTTCGTTTCTTTTTATGGCTGAGTAATATTCCATTGTATATATGTGCCACATCTTCTTTATCCATTCATCTGTCAATGGACACTTAGGTTGCTTCCATGTCCTGGCTATTGTACATAGAGCTGCAATGAACATTGTGGTGTATGACTTTTTTTGAATTATGGTTTCTCAGGGTATATGCCCAGTAGTGGGATTGCTGGGTTGTATGGTAGTTCTATTTGTAGTTTTTTAAGCAACCTCCATACTGTTCTCCATAGTGGCTGTATCAATTTACATTCCCACCAACAGTGCAAGAGGGTTCCCTTTTCTCCACACCCTCCCCAGCATTTATTGTTTGTAGATTTTTTTATGATGGCCATTCTGACTGGTGTGAGGTGATACCTCACTGTAGTTTTGATTTGCATTTCTCTAATGATTAATGATGTTGAGCATTCTTCATGTGTTTGTTGGCAATCTGTATATCTTCTTTGGAGAAATGTCTATTTAGGTGTTCTGCCCATTTTTTGATTGGGTTGTCTGTTTTTTTGACATTGAGCTGTATGAGCTGCTTGTAAATTTTGGAGATTAATCCTTTGTCAGTTGCTTCATTTGCAAATGTTTTCTCCCATTCTGAGGGTTGTCTTTTCATCTTGTTTATGGTTTCCTTTGCTGTGCAAAAGCTTTTAAGTTTCATTAGGTCCCATTTGTTTATTTTTGTTTTTATTTCCATTTCTCTAGCAGGTGGGTCAAAAAGGATCTTGCTGTGATTTATGTCAAAGAGTGTTCTGCCTATATTTTCCTCTATGAGTTTTATAGTGTCTGGTTTTACATTTAGGTCTTTAATCCATTTTGAGTTTATTTTTGTGTATGGTGTGAGGGAGTGTTCTAATTTCATTCTTTTACATGTAACTGTCCAGTTTTCCCAGCACCACTTATTGAAGAGGCTGTCTTTTCTCCATTGTATATTCTTGCCTCCTTTATCAAAGATAAGGTGACCATATGTGTGTGGATTTATCTCTGAGCTTTCTGTCCTGTTCCATTGATCTATATTTCTGTTTTTGTGCCTGTACCATACTGTCTTGATCACTGTAGCTTTGTAGTGTAGTCTGAAGTCCGGGAGCCTGATTCCTCCAGCTCCGCTTTTCTTTCTCAATATTGCTTTGGCTGTTCAGGGTCTTTTGTGTTTCCATACAAATTGTGAAATTTTTTGTTCTAGTTCTGTGAAAAATGCCAGTGGTAGATTGATAGGGATTGCATTGAATCTTTAGAGTGCTTTGGGTAGTATAGTCATTTGCAGAATGTTGATTCTTCCAATCCAAGAATGTGATATATCTCTCCATCTGTTTGTATCATCTTTAATTTCTTTCATCAATGTCTTACAGTTTTCTGCATATAGGTCTTTTGTCTCCTTAGGTTGGTTTATTCCTAGGTATTTTATTCTTTTTGTTGCAATGGTAAATGGGAGTGTTTCCTTAATTTCTCTTTCAGATTTTTCATCATTAGTGTATAGAAATGCAAGATATTTCTATGCATTGATTTTGTATCCTGCTACTTTACCAAATTCATTGATTAGCTCTAGTAGTTTTCCGGTAGCATCTTTAGGATTCTCTATGTATAGTATCATGTCATCTGCAAACAGTGACAGCTTTACTTCTTCTTTTTGATTTGGATTCCTTTTATTTCTTTTTCTTCTCTGGTTGCTGTGGCTAAACCTTCCAAAACTATGTTGAATAATAGTGGTGAGAGTGGGCAACGTTGTCTTGTTCCTGACCTTAGTGGAAATGGTTTCAGTTTTTCACCATTGAGGATGATGTTGGCTGTGGGTTTGTCATATATGGCCTTTATTATGTTGAGGTAAGTTCCCTCTATGCCTACTTTCTGGAGGGTTTTTATCATAAACGGGTGTTGAATTTTGTCAAAAGCTTTTTCTGCATCTATTGAGGTGATATATGGTTTTTATTCTTCAATCTGTTAATATGGTGTATCACATTGACTGATTTGCATATATTGAAGAATCCTTGCATTCCTGGGATAAACCCCATTTGATCATGATCTGTGATCTTTTTAATTTGCTGTTGGATTCTGTTTGCTAGTATTTTGTTGAGGATTTTTGCATCTGTGTTCATCAGTGATATTGGCCTGTAGTTTTCTTTCTTTGTGACGTCTTTGTCTGGTTTTGGTATCAGGGTGATGGTGGCCTCTTAGTATGAGTTTCAGAGTGTTCCTCGCTCTGCTATATTTTGGAAGAGTTTGAGAAGGATGGGTGTTAGCTCTTCTCTAAATGTTTGATAGAATTCTCCTGTGAAGCCATCTGGTCCTGGGCTTTTGTTTGTTGGAAGATTTTTAATCACAGTTTCAATTTCAGTGCTTGTGATTGGTCTGTTTATATTTCCTATTTCTTCCTGGTTCAGTCTTGGAAGGTTGTGCTTTTCTAAGAATTTGTCCATTTCTTCCAGGTTGTCCATTTTATTGGCATATAGTTGCTTGCAGTAATCTCTCATGATCCTTTGTATTTCTGCAGTGTCAGTTGTTACTTCTCCTTTTTCATTTCTAATTCTAATGATTTGAGTCTTCTCCCTTTTTTTCTTGGTGAGTCTGGCTAATGGTTTATCAATTTTGTTTATCTTCTCAAAGAACCAGCTTTTAGTTTTACTGATCTTTGCTATTGTTTCCTTCATTTCTTTTTCATTTATTTCTGATCTGATCTTTATGATTTCTTTCCTTCTGCTTACTTGGGTTTTTTTTGTTCTTTCTCTAATTGCTTTAGGTGTAAGGTTAGGTTGTCTATTTGAGATGTTTCTTGTTTCTTAAGGTAGGATTGTATTGCTGTAAACCTCCCTCTTAGAACTGCTTTTGCTGCATCCCATAGGTTTTGGGTCATCGTGTTTTCATTGTCATTTGTTTCTAGGTTTTCTTATTTTTTCGGTACGCGGGCCTCTCACTGTTGTGGCCTCTCCCATTGTGGAGCACAGGCTCCAGACGCGCAGGCTCAGCAGCCATGGCTCACAGGCCTAGCCACTCCATGGCATGTGGGATCTTCCCGGACTGGGGCACGAACCCGTGTCCCCTGCATCGGCAGGTGGACTCTAAACACTGCGCCACCAGGGAAGCCCACACCCTTCATTTTTTCCTCTGAATCCTACCCGGTTACTTGGAAAGAGAAGAATGTGGTATGTGGTGCTAACTCTGCTGACACAGGTGAGGATGGCAACCCACAAAGATGGTGAAGGGAGCATCACTTCTGAAGCAGGCTGGGTAGACCATATCCTAGTGCTAACAAACGGTGCCCCTCTATTTTCACCTCAGCCCCTGATGATTCCTTGTTGGTATATAGGAAAGTGCATATCAGTTTTGAAACCTGGGGATATTGGGACCTGTGTTGTGAAGTTTCATGTGATCTTAAATAAAACTGCTACTGTTTCCTCAAATTAAAGAACTGAGAGTGCTCATTTTGTAAGTCAGTGAACTAGTAATTCATTTTATCAAGAACTTCATGACTTCTTGCTTATACACATGTTACTGGACTTAATATGGGGTTACATCCTGATAAATCCATTGTAAGTTAAATATATCTTAAGTCAAAATGCATTTAATACACCTCGGCTACCTTAAACATGTTCAGAATGCTTACGTTAGCCTACAGTTGGGCAAAATCATCTAACACAAGCCTATTTCAAAATAAAGTGTTGACTAGCTCATGTAATTTATTGAACAATGTGCTGAAAGTGGACAGCAGAATGGTTGTCTGGGTGCAGAATGGTTGTAAGCAGGTGGATCATTTACCCTCATGATTGCGTGGCTGACTGGGAGCTGTGGCTTGCTGCCTCTGCCCAGCATTACGAGAAAGCATCCTACAGCATACCACTAGCCTGGGAAAAGATCAAAATTCAAAATTCGCCGTCTGGTTTCTACTGAATGTGTATTGCTTTTGCAACCAATGTAAAGTCAAAAAACTCACAGGTTGGACCATCATAAATTGGGGATTGTCTGTAGTAAAACATAAGCTCTTAGTGAACCACTTAAATATTGACAAGAAGCTGCTTTTTCAACTCACTGAAGTAAGTTTATGGTGCAGTGAAAACAGGTTACATTACATTCCTGAGAAGGCAGAGAAGAAAATCTGATGAGAATGTCCCCTCTACTAGTGAATTATGACAGTGTTTTATTCATGAGGCTAAATCTAAATGCATTACCTTTAAGCATGCAATTATGGAGCTTGACCTCCAGGATGAGATGTACAGGGAGAAACTTGGGATCATGGTCTCCACATGCCCTGGGGAAAAGTCAACTGTCTGGGAATCTGAGGTTTAATCTTACTCTCAGCCAAGCACTAAGTCATGCACTGCACAGCCAAACACTGATGCCATTAGGACTTGGTCAGAATTCCATGGATGTGTTTAGAGTTGATGGCAGAAGTGTGAGTGTCAGATCCTACTTCACCCCTTTTCTCCCTTTCATGTAACTTGTCTCTCTCCCTTAGAATCATGAAATATCATGATTAAAGCAACCTCAGAGATACTCTGCATTGTGCAGGTGGAGAAACTGAGGTTCAGTGAGGAATAGTGACTTACATGAGATTGCATTGCAAGTTACCAGAGGAGTTAGGAATCCAGGTCAGCTAATACTTTGGGGGCAATGCCTGTAATCCTTGTCTAGCTCCAACTTCAGCCCTTCCCTAGAGGCTGAAATGGGATTGATTCTTTCAGTCATTAACTCTGAGCTATTATCATGTTCTCCCACCTAATAGCATCTTCATGGGCCCATCATCAGTATTAATGGATGGTGAATGTGTGGACTTTGTTACAGCTCATAAATGCAATGGGGGCCACACTTTATACATAGAAAGATGGGCAGTTTGAATTCTTTGGGGATTTGTTTAGAGTTGATTCTTGCATTCTTAGGCTCTAGTCTCTCAGCAAAGCAATCAGTGACTGATCTGTGGCAGAGAACTTAGATCACATTGACCTTGGCCTTCAGGAACATATTGATAGTGTGGCTTAGAGGGCAGCCACCCTGGGAGACCTGCTCAAGGTCCAGGTCCCAAACTTCCCAACCAGCCCTATTGACCAGCATCCTCATTAGGGCTCCTTACCTTGTAATCAAACTGGAGGGCTTTCTTTTGCATCCCTTCCTTACTCCCTGCTGTCTTGATTCAGTGGCCTTGATCATATTATTCACATTTTCTTCAATGCCCTTGCACCAGATATGCAAATATTCAAATCTTATCCACCTGGCCCATCTAAATTCAAGTAACTGTACCACTTTTATATAACATGTCAATGCCTTTGATGAAATACAGTTTTTACATGGCTGTTTCTGATGCCTTTGCTGTGCTCCTTGGCACCTGGCACAGTGCTGTATACAGACATGTTCTTCATTATGTGTAAGTTTGGTGAATGAATGAATGAATGATTAAAGAAATGATTGAGCAGAAAAGCAATCCTTCTGAGAATCTTTCACCAAATTGAGGACCACAGAAACTGAAGTTTTGTCATCCCACCTAAAAAAAGACTATTTAAAAATGTGCTCCTTATCTATTGCTACATTAAAAAACCACCGTCAAAATTGGTGTCTTAAAGCATCAAGTTATTATCTCTGTTGGTTATTATGTGGGCTGAATGATGTCAGCTGGGTGTTTTTTACTTGAGGTCTCACACAGTTTTAGTCCTATGCAGGCTGAGGTTGCGGTCATCTGCAGTCATCTGAAGGCTTGACAGGGCTGGATGTCCAGAATGGTGCACTCATCACGGCTGGCAGTTGGTGCTAGGTGCTAGACCATCTATACTTATTGAGTAGGCTGGACCATCTGCACTTAGCCTCTCCATGTGGCTTGGACTTCTTACAACATGGCAGCTGATTGCCAGAAGACAGCATCCTAAGGCTGAGAATTCCAAGAGAGCCAGGAGGAAGCTGCAAGGTTTCTTATGACCTGGTCTCAGAAACCCAGAATGTTATTTCCACTTTATTTTATTGGTCAAGCAAGTCAGTAAGGCCAGCCCAATTATAAGGAGTGGGAGTAGTGTGTGTGCAGAGAGGGAAAGCACTGACAGTGTCTGTCTTTGGAGACTATCCAGCTATTAAGCAAATATATTATCCCAGAGAGCAACCTACCTCTATGAGCACCTTCCTTCATCAGGTTAACTACCGCACTGCTAAACTCTGGGGACAGCTTCAATACTAGGAAATATTTTGGAAAGGTAGGTGGCAGGAAGAATGAGAGGGAGAAGTCAGGAATTTGTGATAATGGTTAAGGAATCAGTCCTGGGAGAGATAATACAGGGTATAAAATGAGGATATTAGGGAGAGGGTATTGGGGGGGCGGTGAGTGCTGAAGAAAAATGTTGCCTACTTCCTTTACTGGCTCCATGTATGCTGGGGGTGGGTTGGAGAGAAATGCAAGCACAGTTGATAAAAGTATTGCAAAATGTATTTATTTATTATTTAAATCACATGTAATTATAATGAAGATTATTTTTAAAGATTTATAAAAGCACCCATAATCCCACCAACTGGACACAATGGTGTTCGTTTTTCTTTCCAGTCTTAATTCCTCCTTATGTATGTTTTACATCGCTGTTGTCATCCTGCTTTGGGAATGGGTTCTATACTTTTCATCCAGACTCATTGTATAAATGCTTCTCCATGTTAGCTGCTGTCTTTGCCTGCATTGTTTTTGGTTGTGGTTTTTTTAAATTTTTATTGGAGTATAGTTGATTTACAATGTTGTGTTAGTTTCAGGTGTACAGCAAAGTGAATCAGTTATACATATACATATATCCACTCTTTTTTAGATTCTTTTCCCATATAGGCTATTAAAGAGTATTGAGTAGAGTTCCCTGTGCTATTGTTTTAGAGGCTGTATCCCATTCCAGCTGAGGGAGATTTGTTATGGGCCAATGAACTGAACATGATTAGCAAGGGTGACTCAGGTCTCTTGTGGTCCTGTCACCCATTGGTGAATAGGTAAGGCTCCAGGGAAGCTGAACCTGGCACCTCCAGGCTCTGGGGGGCTATCTGTGACCTGGCTTCCCTACTTGGGATGAAGCCCTAGGGGTGCTTCATAAATATTTGTAGCTGCCAGCAGGAAATACCTTTCCTTTAAGTGGGGACGCAAGCCAAGTATTTTCCTCCTTCTCTCTTCAGCCTTGCAAGGAGCTGCTGATTTCTTAAATCAGTTAAGCTAGAGCACAAAAGTTTAGATTTCTCATCTCTTACAAAGGTTTCCATTTCTTCCGGAAAGGGGATTTAATTTTACTGCTGTAGCAATTTTTCACCACAAGAATCTGCTTACTTCTCTTCCTGATACTGAGATGCCAGGCTTGGCACATTCTGGGCAGGTAGAGGGCATCCCCCTCCAGCTACAATGCCCTCTGCTCTCCACCCATTTAAATCCCATTTCACATCATTTCATGTCCTCCTTGAAGCCATCCTTGGCCTTTCACACCCACACCCAGGTTTCTGACATCTTAAAACATTTACTATTTACTCATAGTCACATTCTCCTAGAGGGCAGCATGATGTCGTAAACAGACCCTGGACTGGAAAGCAAGATACTTCAAATCTTGTCCCATTGCTAACCATCTGTGTGACCTCAGCTAAGTCTTTGCACCTCCCCCCACCCCCACCCCCGGGCTTTAGCTGCTCCAATTTTAAAATGAGGGGGCTGATCCTCATTCTTCCTTCCAGCTATGATTCTAATCTGAGTCTTTTGACCTTTGAGGTCTCTCTTGTGTGGAAATTTGGTCAATTCATGCTCATTCTTCCCAATGACCCTGAGTCTTCCTGATCATCAGACATCATCTGAACATCATCTGCTGAAATGGGTATTGTTATTGAAAATATGAGTCTCTTCCACAATTTGCCTCTTGCCCTTCCCCTGCTTATCTCCTTTTTATCCAGTAAGTAGAATTCAGGCCCTGTTCTTTCTTTTGTTTGAAGCTATCAGTCTCTGATTATGATAAAGTACAACAAATGGAAACATACTTTTTGAAGGCCGTACTTGAAACACTAATGCAACATGCCACAGACCAATCCCAACAGAATGCCCACAAACCAATTCCATTCTCCTTTGATGACGCAGAGATGCAAGGCAAGAACTACTTCTCTAAGAGGGAGAAGTGATTAGCTGGAGGGCAGCCAAGTCCCAGCCATCTCTGTCACCAGAGCATGAAGGCCCATTGCAAGGACAAATGATCCATCCTGGAAGCCCATGTTTGCTTCGCCCAAAATTGCTGAAGATTTAGTTGTGATAAAAACGGTTATAGGAACAATGCTGAAGGAGATGGACATGATTTGGCTTAAAATCAGAAAAAGTCAGAGAGCTTTCTGAGGCTGTTTTTATGTCCTGAAGTATGATGTTCTGTGGAGAAGCCACCATCTGGTTAGCCAGAAGCCACCAAGTGATAGAACCTTCATAATATCCAGTCAAAACCACAACCTGCCTTTATGATTTACATCCACTGTATTCCCTCATCCTTCCACCCAAGGCACATACCTTACAGTCCTCTGCCTCTGGGCTCTCCCTCATATTCTTCTCTCTGCTTGGGATGCACTGGCCCATATCATCCTTATTAACATTCTGTTCACTGTTTGGGGCAAAAAGGCGCTTAAACAGTGCCTCTGCTATGGGCTTTGGAGTCTGAATGACTTGGGTTTAAATCCCAGCTCTTCTACTTCTAGGGCAGGCTACTTCTTTTAGCCTCAATTTTCTCAGTTGTAAAATGGGGCTAATAATATACCAGCCTTGCAGGGCTATTGTGAAGATTTTTTGAGATATCAGAAGGCTTGCAGCACTGAACATAGTTCCTGACATACCGCAGGGGCCCAATGAGTAGCATTAACTATTATTTCCCATATGTATACCTTTTGGGGACAGTAATGTAGTACTATATTTATGTAGCTATATAACTCATCCCACTGCTCGATAGAAACTTCTTGAAGGTAGGAATTATTTGGCACTCCTGTGTATCACATTCTGTGCCAAGCACAAAGCTTTGGACAGAGTAGATTCTTAATATGTTTTGTTCAGATGAATTAAATATGCCACTTTACCTGCCTTTTCCTCTTGGCAATACCCAACAAAGACAGGTGAAAGTCAAAATTGAAAAAACAGGGCAAGAAATAATTCCTGTCTACATTTTTAGGCCACATCCTCTGAGGTTCAGCTTTGGGGTCTTGCCTCTTCAACTGTAAATTCCTGGGAGTGGGGAGGGGATTGAAACCATGACCTTTTATGTGTGCTTTTGGTATTTAGTGCTCTGCAGGGCACTTGCTGAATATTTAAGTGTTGCTATTCATGATAAAAGCTTGAAGAGTGACAGATTGAGGAGCAGAAAGACAATTTGGTAATGGATTTTATCTCAGATAAATGCAGGAGAAAGTCTGCTTAAGGGTTGTAATTGTCCTAACAATTCTAGCCAATTCTGAAATCCTGTTCTCTCACAAATGAAGCTCTGGGGTTTCTGGGTTTAATTTTTGTCATGAGCCCCTAGGCACCATTCCTGACAGTGGAGGGAGAGGCCTGGTGTTTGGGCAGCCCTTCTCCTGGAGTACCAATGTAAGATCCTTTGGGCAAGAATTATCTACATTTTTCTTAGGAATCATTCAGGCTGTAAGGAAGCTGTCACCCAGACTGACTTCGGGTTCCATGTTGGTGACCCTGGCAAGATAAATAAAGCTTTGGGCTCAGCAGAGGCAGTGTAACACAGTGGTTAAGAGCATGGACACTGGAGCCAGACTTTCTGGGTTTACATCCCCGCTCCTACCCTTGCTTGCTTGTGACCTTACACAAGTTATTCAATTTCATCAAGCCTCAGTGTCCCCACCTGTCAGATGGGTATGTGATAGTAAAAGTGTCTACCTCATAGGGTTGTTATGTGGATCAAAGGTGTTGGAGTACATAAATTACCTAGAACGGCACCTAAAATGTAGTAAGTGCTCTGTAAGTGTTGGCTATTGTTATTTTTGAACCATAAGGGTTGTTCTCCCAAATCATATGAAAAGTTGTGTATCATGTGCTTCTTTTGTACCTCAGCTTGGCTGATCCTCATCCCTGTGTTGTGAGGTGAGCCCAGGGGTGGGCAGGGGAAACTTCTGCTCCAGACAGGAGACAAAGGGAGCTGTGGCAGCAAGGATGACATAAGGGGGACAGATGTGGAGATATATAGGAGGAGTCATGGTAGTTACATGTGAAGCTAAGGGACAGGGAGGATCCAGGAGTGACTCCCAGGTGACTGAGACACAGGATCTGTTGGTGGTGACACCATAGGAAGAGAGGTTCACATGGGGAGGCTGGGCTTGAGAAACCAGTAGAAGATTGGGATAGCAGGTGGTGATGTCTAAAAAGTGTTGCAAATGTGACTCTGGGAGTTGGGAGAGAGGTCCAAATAGAGCTATAGATTTAGGAGTCACCAGTGTTTGCAGTAAATGCCACAAGAACCAGTAAGATCCTTCAGACAGCTTGCAGCCAACTGTCCAGTGTCTAGACCAGGGCTGGATAATAAATATTTTAGGCTTTGCAGGCTATATGATCTTTATTGTAAGTACTTAACTCTGGCATTTTGGCTTTAAAGCCACCATGGACGATACATAAGTGAATGGATGTGGCTGTGTTCCAACACAACTTTATTTCCAAAAACCCATGGGCCATAATTTGCCCCCAACCTGCTCCAGACCATCATCTCACACATAGTAAGTATACAACAAATATTTGTTGGCTTAATCTACCTGCTCCAGAAATTGTCTGAAGTCAAGACTTTTTAAAATAATTAAATTTCTAAGAATTTAAACTCTTGTTAGTAATACATCAAGATACTCACAAAATCAAGTAGAAGAGAGGATGTTTGGATTTCTGCTGCCATCCATAAAATAAGAAGCCCTGAATCAGAGATGTGCCATTGAATTTCAAAGTATACAGCCGGAAACCTGCTCTGAACCTAGGTCCTAGGCCCTCAGCCAAGTATGATAAATCAGACTGGTGAATTATAGGGCCAGGTGATGAGAGAACCATTGGATGTTAAACCCCTGAGGACCAGGGCTGGTGGGGAAGGTGAGAGTCCTGACTTCTCGGAGAGCTCTCAGGTATCCTGGGTGGCACGCTCATCAGGCCCGGGAAATTGATTGCAAATGTGTTAAATAATTAAGAAACTGCCCACAAGTATTTGTAGCTAAATTACAAAGAAGCAGATGTAGGAGGAAATGGGAGGAAATCAAAAAGAAGATGAAGAATTGAAGCCATGTAAGTGAGTAGGCATTTTGCACTCAGGGAAATAGTCATAGAAAACTTGCGGGAAAGAGAGAGAGAGAGATTGAGACCCCACCCTTCCCTCCAAACAATAGGGAGATATAGCAGGTTATAAGTAGTAGTCAAAACAGACAACACAAGGGCTGAGGGGTTCAGCCACTAAATCATGGCTGAAGCATACAGAAGGTGTTCCGCCTCCTTCGTGTCTTATACTTTTGGCTGTTGGATCAAACTCCCAAAGTCCGTCTCTTGCTTTTGAAGACTGAAGCTGCGCAACTCAATTCCCTGGCCACCTTCCTGGGGACGATTCTGGGGTCTTGGATATCAAGTAAAGGGAGAAAGCCTAGAGAAGAGGCTAGTATTTGACCACAGGTTGTGAATGGCTCCTTTATCTGTTTCTAAAAAAAGAATGTGTGAGAGTGAAGAAACCCACAGCTCCTGGGCAGTCGGTGTGGCTCTGAGCTGGAGTGTGGTCTGTGGCTGTAGTGATGGAAGCAGCTGTGTGCCAAATTTGATGCATATGTGCATATATGCACACATGCATTTATAGACACACATTCACATGCATGTGTACATGTATGTGTGTATATACACATGTATATATGTATATTGTGTATGTGTGTGTATACATGGACAAGTATTTTTTAAATGCGTAAATGGGTTGCTAACACAAATGTCCTGCACTACCTGAATCTGTCCGTCTCTGATTTCAGGCAATGAGAGTTCAAGTACAGTGAGTGCAGGGGAGCCAGGGATTCTGCATTTGGTTCCTGAGTGTGAATAGTTAGTGCTTGTATAGCAAGGGGTCAAAAGGAATACCAGATTTTAAAAATCAAGATCTATATATTTTTAATTTAGAGATTAAAAACATCTGTATTTCTGAACCCACTCTCCCGCATGGCAGCATCTTCTGGAGCCGAGCAGGGGCTCGGCTTCAGCCTCAGCCTGCACTCTCCAGTCTGCATGGGCCTGTCTGGCCTGCTTCTTGGGGTGGCAGTATCTGCTTGCCCTGAAGGCTTTGTGATTAGTCCCTTGGCTTCCATGCTCAAGCCTATCTTCTCCACTTTGCCTTCAAACTGTTCTTTCTGGAACGTAATTTCAATCAGACCACATCTTGCCCAAGGCTCCCCAGTCCCTAAGGCAAAGCCAGAGCTCCTGCCTGATATACAGAGCTCTCCTCTCCATCACCCACCACAGCCTCCTCCTTCCCTTTCATTTCTCAAACTTCCTACCACCATCTCTACACTCCAACAACACACAGCCCTCAACTCTTCTAGAAAGTGCCCTGCTCTCTCATCAGACCATTGCACATGCTTTCCACCAACCCAAACTCCTGGTGGATTTCTGCTTATGCTTCAAGACCCAGCTCATTTGCTACCTTCTGTGTGAAAGCTCACCTGATCTCTGCCCCCTCCCCCTTGCTCCCACAGTCCTCTGCTGATGCTTCTTTAGTATGCTACCTATTGCGACATTGTAATCGTCTGGGCATGGATTTGGGGGTTATATCTAGATTCGAATCCTAGCTCTTCGGCTTTCTGCTGTGTGGCTTTTAACAAGTTATATTAACTTCTTTGGGCCTCAGTCTTATGATCTGCAAAATATGGCTTTTAAGACCTATCACAGGATTGTTGGGAGGTCTGTGTGTAATTTAAGTGTGTCAAAGGTCTTAATTAGCACAGTGCCTAGGACAGAGTAATTACTGAATAAATTTTAGCTTTTCTTTTCTTTCTTCTCCTCTTGACCTTGAGCTCGCAGGGATCAGGAACATGACTTGAATATCTTGGTAACCCAGGTGCCTAACTTGTGTCTATAGTGTGGTTCCAATATTTTATGTTGTTGATGAAAACACAACCCAGTGGATAGTAGGAGATCAGTGCCTGTTTGGTTGAATGGTGTGGTGGTTTGAATTATTGGTCCCAAATTTTTACACCCCTGTAGCAGACATCCATACCTTTGCCATGGCTTCATGATGGACAGAGTGAAATTCTCCATTTCTTGACTCTGGGATTGTCCACCTAACTTTTTGGCCATTGGGAAGTTAGAGGATGTGATTCAAGAAGAGGCTTGAAATGTCTTGGGTGACTGGGCTTACCCTCTTTTGTGCTTCCTCCATTGCCATAAGGAAGACATGCCCCAGAGGCTGGTCCCAGAAGAGTGAGAACTATGTGAAACAGACCTGAATCTAATCCATGGCCTGGAGTCAAACCTAGCTGAACCTAGTCTAGAACAGCCAAACTCTAGCCACTCTCTTACCTACTAAGTTATATGGTGGTCTTTTACATAGGAAAAGCTGGAGTTACACATGCTCAGAAAGAGGAAAAGAACTGATTACTACCGTCTAGCTTTTGTGATCTGGTTTTAAGGACTAGTCATACAAACATGAAACAATACATCATGAAAATTTAGGGAGCGGCATTGCTGAAATATGGGAGTGAGGTTGATGATGAAAAAAATACGTTGAAACTCAAGTCATATGAAGGGTTATGGCTGAGCTCTTCTGCTTGAATTTTATATCCAGACCTGAATGAAGAAAAGTCCTCTAACAGCCGGAGTGAGGAGGGGCCCTCGTCTGATTGCCCATTTCATGGGCATGGACTCTTAGAATCCTCTCACTGGGAGAGATTTCCAGAGTTCATCTGGCCCAGCTTCTTGTCCCCTGCACAAATGTATTCTGTGGCATCCTGATGGAAGCTGATCCAAATTTAGTCACTTACGTGCTGTGTGATCTTAGATAACTACAAAAAAATGTTGGAGTCAGACAGACTTGGTTTTAAATCCTAGCATTGTGACCTTAAGAATTTACTCATTTTTGGATCTTTCATCTCCACTTGAAAATAGAGATAATGAGAATGCCTACCTCACAGAGCTATTGGGAGAGTTAACTAGACAAAAAATGGCACATTCATCACAGCACCTGGCATCAAATGCAATGGCTCCCTTCCTGCTTTGGACCAGAACAGAATACACCAACCTTCTGCTATACGAAAGCCTTCTGACGTCTCTATAAAGAGGGGGTGGGGGAGAACCAAGCTGAGCTCCAACTGGGCCCTACCATGGTCCAATCCAGATGCTGAGCCTGCTGGCCTGAATCAGTTGTCTCCTTCCCAACTCACTTGATGGGGCATTTCAATTTTAAATTGTCAGTTGTCAGCACATTTGAATGTCCTGGGACTAGCAAAACATCAGAGGCAATTATTGACTGTTTCATTGATTTAATCAGATAGTTTTGCACAAATTGTAATTCATAAAATTCCGGGCTTCTTGTAGTCATCCATAAGCAGAGTTCCATTGTAACTTAAAATGGAAATTACCCGTCATCCCTATAAGGTGGGATCTAGAAAAGCAGAGATGGATCAGTGTGAGCTACGATGCATGTAGAAAATGGGGGAGGGGATGGTTCAGAGACCAGAGAGCAAGTTCTAAATGAGCTGGACTGTGCATCTGAATGAGAAGAGAAGACAGAAAAGGAGGTTGGGGGCAGGTCAGGAACACCTTGAATAACAAGGAGTTTGACCTTTGTAGGCATTAGGAAACCATTGAAAGTTTTTGAGCAAGAAAATGACATGGCCAGAGCTTTGCTTCAGGGAGATAACTCTGGCAAGAAGGAGGGAATGGATTCGTTTGGTAGGGGGCGGTAAAACTAGAGACGGAAGAATATTTAAGAGTCTATTGCAAGAGTCAACTGGACAAGAGGTGATAAAAGTTGTGCTTGGGTCCTGGAAAATAGAGAACAAATATGAGACATATTGCAGTGAAAAATCTACAGGGCTTATTGACTGACCAGGAAAGGCAAAGAGAGAGGGAAAGATGACTCAGGTTTTAAGCCCAGGGAAAGTGACTGAGTTATCTAATTTAACATGCAGGATGTGGAGCATACCTAGCGTCACCAGGTTTTTCTCATTTATGCTTAATGCGTATATATGTGTATATATAGTTCCATGTATATATAGAACAGTATAAAATAAATCAATAGCCCGTTACACACACACACACACACACACACACACACACACACACACACACACTCTATTCCAATTCAATATTCATTTGCTTTAAGTGTATGTAATTATGGATATTGTGAAATCAGGGTATAAGGCTTTCTAACTTCACCTGAGAAATTACAGTTTTCATACTGACAGTGTAGGGATTATATTTTAGGATTTTGAAACTATTGTTAGTCCTACTGATAATAGTAGCTTGCAGTTGACTGAGTACTTATGTGCCAATGCTTTTCACACATCACTTCACTTGTCCTCGCAACAGTCTGTGAAATGGACTCTGTTAAGGGTCTCCCCAAGCCACACCCAACTCCATCTCTCCTTGCTTCCCACAGTAAAGGCTGGCCTCCTTTGCAATAGGAGTAGCCACATAATGCAGGTCTACACAAGGAAAACGTAAATGACATCTGCTTGGAATGTTCTAGGTCAGACAGTGGCCTCCTGATAGCAGTATAAAAGGAGACTGAGTTGGCACTTCCTCTGTCCCCATATTACCAGCTTGAACATGGTATATATGCTTAAAACAGACAGCCATTTGTGACCACAGGTGACACACATGTAGATGAAAAGCCAGTGGCTCAGGAGATCAGAAGACAAAACTGTGTGACCTCAGTGGTACTGTTGAGCCACCAAACCAGCCTTGGAACCACTATATCTAGGCTTCTTGATAAGTGAGACAACAGATATCTGCAATGTTCAAGCCACCATTGATTGTTTTTCTGTTATTTACAGACATATGCACCCTGATGTTCAGTACTTGTCTGGGCCCAAGCCAGGAAATGGTGGAGCTGGAAATCAAACCCAGGTCCTTCTGACTCCAAAGCCATACTATTAGCTGTCACACATCCTCCCTTCCAATACCCATACGGAGCAACGTGAAGGGCTTATTTTGTTGTATGTGATGGATACGTTCTGCCGTCTTTTCCATGGTCTCCATTGCTTACTTCTTCCTCCACAGTTTTTGCTGTCTCTTAAGTGTCAGACACTGAGTGAAACCATAGGAGTTAGTAAGATGATTATGATTGAATCCCTGTCCTCAAGTTCATGATATAGAGGAGGGGTTGGCAAGCTATGGCCCACGGGCCCAGTTTGGCCCACTCCCTGTTCTTGTACAACCTGCAAGCTAGGAGTGGTTTTTATATTGTCAAATGGTTGAAAGAAAATCAAAAGAAGAGTATTTCATGACCTGTAAAAATTACATGGAACTCAAATTCAAGTTTAGTGTTCATAAATACAATTATATTAAAATACAGCCAGGCCCATTTGTTTAGGTATTACCTATGGCTTCAGCTGCAGAGTTGAATAGTTGCAACAGAGATCATATGGCCTGCAAAACCTAAAATATTTAGTACCTGGCCCTTTACAGAAAAACTTTGCCGATCCTTGGTCTGGAGGAGTAGGGGCATCTAGAGAGGGATTAGGTAAATGAACAACTCATTCCAGGTAAGGGAAAGGGAAGAGATGTATACTTGAAGTACTTAGAAAAATTTCCCAAAGTAACAGAAGAATTCAAAGCTCTGAGTCTTATTGCTAGACTTTTCCCATTTAAAGATAGATTCTAAAAGAGGTTGGAGGTGGGGGTGGACCAGGATGTCTGTCAGGGTAACTTACCTTTGTCTAATGTCTTTCGTTACTTGTCATTCCTTAGACACAGGACCCTGTGCTCCAGTAGGTTTGAACTCCACCCAAATGGAGAGAACGATGATGAATTCTTTTAATACACACTATAAAATTACCTTGGAAAAAATTAATTTAATTAAAAAAAATTTTTTTAAATTTTAATTAATTTAAAAAATTAATTAAAAAAAATTTAATTAAGGCCCTCAGAGCCTCCACATATTGGCTTTTGCCTGAAACTCTTACGCTGGAGATTTTTGTGAGCACGTGAGCCATTCCTCTTGAATCCTAGTTCCTGTCAAGCAGGTCCTGCTAACCTCAGGGACACCACATACCTTGGACACCTCCCTGCGTTGGTGGAAAAAGACCTTTCCATGAACCTAACTCTAAAAATCAATAGAACTGTTTAATTTTCTTTCTTTTTTTTCCTCAAAGAAAGTGGCAGGACATCTCTTGCAATAATAATGGTGCTTGTTGTTGGCACATAATCACACAACTGATCACTTTTCTGTCCATTTTGATTCTGACTCTGAAAATAGCCGTGACCCAAATAATTTGATCATAATGAAAATTGGTGAAACTATGTAAAAGTACACTTCTGATGTACTAACAAAAGAGACTTTTGAGCTCAATGAACTCATACCCTTTTCGTCTTTATTTTACAGATGAGGACACTGAACTTAGTGAGAAAGGCAGCTAATCAATGGCAGATCATGTATGCTTTCCAGTTATCGTGAAAATGAAGACCGAGGCTACCTGGCACCTTCGTCAATCACATGTGTGGTTTAGAGGCGGGGTGAGTCTATAATTTGTTATCAAAACTGAAATACTTTGGCTCAACAGGCATAAAGCAAAACTGTTCACCAAGACCAACAGTCACCCTATATGTAGGTAAGGCAGGTGCAGTAGGTCATGTAGACCTTTGGACTCATTCTTTTTTTTAAATTTTTATTTTATATTGGAGTATAGTTGATTTACAATGTTGTGTTCATTGTAGGTGTATAGCAAAGTGATTCAATTATGCGTATACATATATCCATTCTTTTTCAGATTCTTTTCCCGTATAGGTTATTACAGAATATTGAGTAGAGTTCCCTGTGCTATACAGTAGGTCCTTGTTGATTATCTATTTTACATATAATAGTGTGTATGTGTTAATCCCAAACTCCTAATTTATCCCTCCCCTCACCTTTCCCCTTTGGTAACCATAAGTTTGTTTTCAAAGTCTGTAAGTCTGTTTCTGTTTTGTAAATTAGTTCATTTGTATCATATTTTTTAGATTCTACATATAAGTGATATATTAGTCTTTCTCTCTCTTACTTAGTATGATAATCTCTAGGTCCATCCATGTTGCTGCAAATGGCATTATTTCATTCTTTTTTATGGCTGAGTGATATTCCATTGTATATATGTACCACATCTTCTTTATCCATTCCTCTGTTGATGGACATTTAGGTTGCTTCCGTGTCTTGGCTATTGTAAATAGTGCTGCAATGAACACTGGGGTGCATGTATCTTTTCAAATAATGTTTTTCTCCAGATATATGCCCAGGAGTAGGATTGCTGGATCGTATGGCAACTCTATTTTTAGTTTTTTAAGGAACCTCCATACTGTTCTCCATAGTGGTTGTACCAATTTACATTCCAACCAATAGGAGGAGGGTTCCCTTTTCTCCACACCCTTTCCAGCGTTTATTGTTTGTGGACTCATTCTGATAATCAGGTGTTTCTCTAAAATTTACATCTGTTTCCTGACTTGTATCTCTAGTCCTTTGGATCTTGTAACCTTTGCACTCGATCGATGAGGGCCAGGCCCCTGGAACAGCTTCTTAGTAGAGATCCAGTCCTGGTTTCTCCCACTGATTACTGGTTTTATGTGTATCCAGAGCTTCGGCAATGGAGAAGTCAGGAGCTGGATCAAAGAGGAGAATGTGGGTGTGACAGGTGCTCCTACAATGACACAACGATTCTCTCTTTCCAAGGTTCAGATTCCTGTCTTCATGTTCTGGTAGAATGTTTTCAAACAGGACTAGTGGTTGGTTCTAGACAAACCAGCATAGGATATCCAGGCAGAGGAAGAAAGAGAATGAAGATTTTTTTCTTGACATTGAGTGTGTGTTTTGTTGGGTTTTGTTTTTAGAAAAGAGTAGCAGTTAATCAATGCTTATTGATTATCAATGGTGGCCTCATCTCTGAGCTATGTGGAAAAGCTAAGAAACGTGACAGGGAAAGGAAGAGAAAATACAATTATTCCATTATTGCTTATGGTGAAGAACTAATTAAGGAAAAAGAGAGCTAAGGGCATTAAAATAATACTGTACTTGTAAAGGCAGCTGTTAGAACAAAAATACAAATCTTCCTAAATATCAGAATAAGAAGACACAAAATAACTATAGACTACATAATGAAAGATTTAAAAAAATAGAACTATTCAACAGCAACATAGTGCAAATAATATGATAGTACAAAGACCAAGCATATTTGACCTGTTATTAGAGTAATTTTTAAAAATAAATTTATTCATTTATTTTTATTTTTGGCTGCGTTGGGTCTTCATTGCTGTGCGTGGGCTTTCTCTAATTGCGGTGAACGGGGGCTACACTTCATTGCGGTGCGCAGGCTTCTCAATGTGGTGGCTTCTTTTGTTGCGGAGCATGGGCTCTAGGCACGTGGGCTTCAGTAGTTGTGGCGCATGGGCTTTGTTGCTTTGCAGCATGTGGGATCTTCCCAGATCAGGGCTTGAACCTGTGTCCACTGCACTGGCAGGCAGATTCTTTTTTTTTTTTTTTACCTTTTTTGTTTTCCCCATTTTAAAGTCTTTTTTTTTTTAACATCTTTATTGGAGTATAATTGCTTTACAATGGTGTGTTAGTTTCTGCTTTATAACAAAGTGAATCAGCTATAC
>NW_020837964.1:28051970-28152263 GCF_003676395.1 Aethalodelphis obliquidens | reverse complement strand
ATATATATATATATATATATATATATATATATATCCCCATATCTCTTCCCTCTTGTGTCTCCCTGCCTCCTACCCTCCCTATCCCACCCCTCTAGGTGGTCACAAAGCACCGAGCTGATCTCCTTGTGCTATGTGGCTGCTTCCCACTAGCTATTGGTTTTACATTTGGTAGTGTATATATGTACATGCCACTCTCTCACTTTGTCCCAGCTTACCCTTCCCCTACCCGTGCCTCAAGTCTATTCTCTAGTAGGTCTGTGTCTTTATTCCCATCCTGCCCCTAGGTTCTTCATGACCATTTTTTTTTTTTTAGATTCCATATATATGTGTTAGCATATGGTATTTGTTTTTCTCTTTCTGACTTACTTCATTCTGTATGACAGACTCCGGGTCCATCCAACTCACTACAAATAACTCAATTTCGTTTCCTTTTATGGCTGAGTAATATTCCATTGTATATATGTGCCACATCTTCTTTATACATTCATCTGTCGATGGACACTTAAGTTGCTTCCATGTCCTGGCTATTGTACATAGAGCTGCATGAGCATTGTGGTACATGACTCTTTTTGAATTATGGTTTTCTCAGGGTATATGCCCAGTAGTGGGATTTCTGGGTCATATGGTAGTTCTGTTTTTAATTTTTTAAGGAACCTCCATACTGTTCTCCATAGTGGCTGTATCAATTTACATTCCCACCAACAGTGCAAGACGGTTCCCTTTTCTCCACACCCTCTCCAGCATTTGTTGTTTGTAGATTTTCTGATGATGCCCATTCTGACTGGTATGAGGTGATATCTCATTGTAGTTTTGATTTGCATTTCTCTAATGATTAATGATGTTGAGCATCCTTTCATGTGTTTGTTGGCAATCTGTATATCTTCTTTGGAGAAACGTCTATTTAGGTCTTCTGCCCATTTTTGGATTGGGTTGTTTGTTTTTATGATATTGAGCTGCATGAGCTGCTTGTAAATTTTGGAGATTAATCCTTTGTCAGTTGGCAGGCAGATTCTTCACCTCTGTACCACCAGGGAAGTCCCTAGAGTAAATTTTTATTGAGATAAATGATTTTCAGAATGGATCACAAAGCGAACCCAACTCTATGTTATATGTAAGAGATACATCTAAAACCCAACTCTATGTTATATGTAAGAGATACATCTAAAACAAAGACACAGAAAAACAAGTATATACCAGAGAAATATAAACACAAAGAAAAGCAAAGGTTGCTATCTTAATATCAGATAAGGTGGAGTTCAGGACAGATAAGGTGGCATTCAGGACAAAGATCATTAAATGAAAAAGAAGGGTATACTGTAATCTAAGGGGTATAATTCAGTAAAGACAATATTTTTTCCAGCTTTACTGAGATATAATTGACAAATAACATTGTGTAAGTTTAAGGTATATGGCATGATGATTGATATGCATATATAATGTGAAATGGTTATTTCAGTAAGGTTAATTAACACGTCTATCACTTCACATAGTTACTTTTTTGTGCTGAGAACATTTAATATCTACTCTCTTAGCAAATTTCAAGTATGCAATATAGTATTGTTAACTATAGTCACCATGCTGTTCATTAGAACTCCAGAACTTATTCGTTTTATACCAAAAAATTCTACCTTTGATCTCCCCATCCCCCCCCCCCCGCTAGTGCCTGGTAATCACCAATCTACTCTGTTTTTATGAATTTGACTAAGACATTTGTAAATATTGATACACCAAATAATATGGTATCCATATTTATAAAGCAGAAGTTACAATAGATTCAAGAAATAGGCAGTCATACATAAGTAGAAGCGGAGTATAATTTACTTCTGTAAGAATAGACCAAGAGAACACAAATAAAGATATAGAATACTTAAATAGCTAACTAATGAGGTAGACCTGATTAAACCATGTAACAAGAGAATAAACTTTTTGTTTCCCCCAAAATCTGTGAGAATTTTCATGGAAACTGACCGTATATTAACCCATAAATAAATCTTCAATAAATTCTAAAAGTTAGATGTAGTTTGGATAACATTTTGTAACTATTTTATTACATATTATATAATTCATTAAACACCGATAACAAAATAGAAAGTAGAAAAGCTCCTTCAATGTGGAAATTTTTAAAGGCTCTCTTAAACTCTCAAAGAGGAAATAAAAACTGAAATGGAAGACTCTCTTAGGAAACAACAATAATGAAAGTACTTTTTATCAGAATTGGTGGGATATAGTTTGTTATGTGTTAAATCGTGTCCCACCCTCCAATCATATGTTGAAGTCCTAACTCCCGGTTCCTCAGAATGTGACCTTATTTGGAGATTGGATCTTTACAGAGGTAATCAAGTTAAAATGAGTTCGTTAAGGTGGGCCCTAAATCGATATGACTAGTGTCCTTATAAAAAGGGGAACTTTGGTCACAAAGACATGCACGGGGAGGAAGTTATGTGAAAATAAAGGCAGAGATTGGGGTGATGCTCCCACAAGCCAAGGAATACCAAAGATTGCCAGCAAACTACCGGAAGCTAGGGCAGAAGCATAGAACTATTCTCTCTCACAGCTTCAGAAGGAACTAATCCTACCAACACCTTGATCTTCAACTTCTTGCCTGCAGAGCCGTGAGACAATATACTCCTGTTGTTTAAGCCACCCAGTTTATGGTATTCTGTTACGGCAGCCTGGGAAACTAATACACAGGTAAATCAATGTACACAGGTAAATCAATGTACAGAGGAAAATCATAGCCTTAAATAACGAAAGAAAGAACAAAAAACAAGTGAGTTAAGCATCATGCTCAATAAGTTATAAAAAGTATACCAAAATAAATTGAAGGATACCAGAAATAAGTCATGAGTAATGATAAAAGTAGAAAGTAATGAATTAGAAAACAGATAAATAGTACTAATAAATTAATCCCAAATCTAGTTTTTTTAACCAATAAAATAGATAAATCATTAGATAACATAATCAGAAAAGAAGGATTAATATACAAACATAAAATAAGAACCTGAAAGGGATAGGAAAACTTACAAATAAATATCAATTCTCAAAAAAAAGTCTCAATTCTCCCTAAGTTCATTTATATATTTAATATGATCATAATACGATATACAGGGTTTTGTTGTTAATCAAATGAGCTTATTCCAAAGTTCACTTGAAAAAATAAACAAACTAGAATAGTAAGAAAAATATTCACAAATAAGAGAAATGACTAACCTTACCACTTATGAAAACACATAAAGCCTCAATAAGTAAAGCAAGGTAGTTGCAGTCAATGAAACATGCCCATGAAATAAAACTGAAAATCTGGAAATAGATACAAATACTGTGGCAATTCAGAATATGATAAAGAAGATATACCAAAGTATAGGGTGAAGGACGGACAATTCAGGAAATGATGTTGGAATAACTGGATAGCCATTTAGAAAAATTTCAAAGGTATCACAGGCTTTATGAAACTATAAAAGTACACAAAGAAAACATAGAAGAATTCCCTATAGCATTAGAGAGGGAGAGGCCTTTCAAACTCCAGCTCAAAATCTAGAAGCCACACAAGAAAAGGTTGATAAATTAAATTTCATTAAAAACTCAAAAACTCTGAATGGGGGAAAAGTAAGGAAACAAAAAACTGGGAAAAAATACTTGCAACTCTTAACAAAGATATAGTGGTAATTTCTGTTATTTTAAAAATCCTTCCCGCTCTTACAACTCAATAATAAAAAGACAAAATATGGGCAAAGGACCTGAACAGATATTTCTACAAGGAAGATATATGAATGGTCAATATGTACATGAAAAGCTGTCCAATGTCATTAGCCGTAAGGGAAATGCAAATGAAAACCACAATGAAATGCTACCTTATACTAACCAGGATGACTATAATAAAAAAGACAGCTAATAAGTGTTGGTGAGGATGTGGAGAAATTGGATCTCTCATACAGTGCTGATGGGAATATAAAATGGTTTGGCCACTGTGGAAAACAGTCTGGTGGTTCCTCTAAAGATTAAACTTAGAGTTACTATATGACCCAGCAAATCTATTCTAGGTATATATCCAAGAAAAATGAAAACATGTTCATGCAAAAACTTGTACACACATGTTCATAGCAGCATTATTCATAATATCCAAAAAGTGACAACAACCCAAATGTCCATCAACTGATGAATGGATAAATAAAGTGTCTATACAATACAATATTACCTCTATACAATACAATATTACTCAACAATAAAGGGAAATAAAGTAGACACATGGTACAACATGCATGAACCTTGAGAACATTATGCTAAGTGAAAGAAGTCAATCACAAAAGGCCACATATGGTATGGTTCATTTATATTAAAATATCCTGAATAGGCAAATGCATATCCAAATGGCCAATAAACACATGACAAGGTGCTCAGTTTCATTAGTCATCTGGAAAGGACAATTAAAAATACAATGAGATACTGTTCTACACCCTTCAACATGGCTGAAATAATAAGACTTATAACTACCATATGATCCAACTATTCCACTTCTGGGTATTTACCTGTAGAACATGAAAACACTAATTGGAAAAGATATACGCACCCCCATATTCCTTGCAGCATTATTTATAATAGCCAAGATATGGAAACAACCTAAGTGCTCATTGATGGATGAATGGATAAAGAAGATATGATATACACACACACACACACACACACACACACACACAATAGAATACTACCCAACCATAAAAAGTCTGTTTGTTCCAGCTCTTTAATACTTGGCCTTTGAACTTGGTCACATCACCCACCATTTCTGAGCCTTCATATCAGCACTTTTTTTTTTTTGCGGTACGTGGGCCTCTCACTGTTGTGGCCTCTCGCGCAGGCTCAGCGGCCATGGCTTACGGGCCCAGCCGCTCCGCATGTGGCATCCTCCCAGACCGGGGCATGAACCCGTGTCCCCTGCATCGGCAGGCGGACTCCCAACCACTGCGCCACCAGGGAAGCCCCATATCAGCACTTTTAAAGTAGGTCTTATCTTGTCTTTGTTCTCACTTCACAGGATGGTTGATTGTGTCAAAGGAGCTAATGTGAGTATAAACATTTTGTAAACAGTCAAGAAGTAAGCACGTGAACAGGACTATAGCCTTTTGTTTATTTTATCATTATCCTGGCTATTCAGAAGTAACACCACTTGCTAAGTGGGTGGTAAAAACACAAGATATAATCTCTGGGGACTTCCCTGGTGGTCCAATGGTAAAGAATCCGCCTTACAATGCAGGGGACCCGGGTTTGATCCCTGGTCGGGAACTAAGATCCCACATGCCGTGGGGCAACTAAGCCTGCATGCCACAGTTACTGAGCTCGCACGCCTCAACTAGAGCCTGCATGCCACAAACTACAGAGCCCACGTGCCCCGGAGCCTGTGCGCCACAACTAGAAAAGAGAAAACCCGCATGCCACAACTAGAGAGAAGCCTGCGCACCACAACAAAGAGCCCGCATGCTGCAACGAAAGATCCTGCGTGCCTCAGTGAAAACCCTGCGTGCCAAAACCAAGACCTGATGCAGCCAAAAATAAATAAATAATTAAAAATATGTTAAAAAAAGATATAATCTCGGTGAACTGGAAGCCAATTAACCAGAGTTAACCAGTTAAACAGAATCCTGCAAGAAGGTGGAGATAGGAGAAAATGTATTCATGTGGGCTTGATGGTTTTTCTTTAAGTTTTAGAGGACTCAGCTTCACCTTCCATAAACCTCCCTATCTCCAGGGGTAGATGGGACCCATGGTACTCAGACAATGGTCCACACCACCCATGTCCTCCATCATCAAACCAAGATTCCTGCACAGTCCTCGAGCTCTAAGTGAGAAAGAAAATGGCTCTTGACTTTCTTAGAGTTTCAGCAAAGCTCGGGAAGTAAAGGCACTTCAGGTCACCCCCTGTATTAGGTTGTGTTATTTGTCCATAATTCTTCCTTCCCTTTATGTGCTGGCCATGGCTTCTCCATGGCTTCTCCATGGCTCTGATATACCTCCACGTCCCATTGATTTTGGGCTTGGTCATATGACTTGCTTTGACCAACGAGATGTACGAGGAGGTATTGTGCAAGTTCCAAGCTGAGACTTAAAGAGGCTTAGTGAGTTTCTGCAGCCCTCTTGGAGCTTCTGTTCTGCGTTATGAGAATAACATGCCCCAGCCCTAATGGAAGATGCAGAGAGTAGATCTGAAACATCCCAAAGCATGAGTCCAATCTAGTTTATTGGACCCCACTAAGCCTAGCTGAGAATGGCCAACGACAGTTGACCCATGATTAGGAAATGAATGCTTATTGTTGTAAGGCGCTAAGATTTTGGGATTGTTTGTTACATGGCATTATTACAGTAAAACCTGACTCATACCTTCTGAGATGACAGAAAATTTTGTTAATCACATCAACCTGTTCTCCAGCTATTTTGATTCCCTGAGGTTATTCTAAGCCTGCTGGGGCTTCTGTTTGCTCCGCCTGTGGCTTTACTTTATTTGTTCACCTGAAAGAACCTTTCCTAGGTAGAATAATTTTAAAGAGCAGACTCGGTGCCTGTACCCAGGACAGTGCCTCAATCAGAAGCAGGCCCATGTTTATACCAAAACGAGAGCTTTCAAGTTAAGATGGCTAGTAGGACCTTTTAAGATGCAAGGTAAGACTGCAGGTATATCAGGCCCTTATGACTTCAGATGAGAAATAGATCAATATGGTTCAATAGAAAAAGGCCACAGAAGATCATATATAACTGCAGCATCACTTTTTTTTGGAAGAGTGACTCATAACAAAAGCTTTGAGACTTGGTGAATCAGAAATAACTTTTCTTGTCAGTAATTGCCGTCAGCTATTGGTTTAAAGAATAAAATTTGAATCTTCAGCCTCATGTGTATCTAGCTAAGCTTACTTGATGGATAGATGCATTCATCAGTGGGTTCTCTAGCTTATTGGCACCAGAAAAGCTTCCCACAGAACTGGTGGTGCAGAGAGAATGTAATGTGAGAGCCTGAAGGCATCAGAGACCCCTGGACCAGAGTCACCTTGGAATTCTCTGGCCTTGAGGGCATCTCAGGGGTAGAAGGGGCTTAAAGATCATCTGCTAACTCCCTGTCCTAATGCTTGAAATCCCTAAAAATATCTCAGAAGTAGGTATCCATCGGAGTGAGAACAAATGTCCCTTTTCAAGGCCACATATATCCTCTTTGGATAACTCTGTGCAATAGACTGAATGTTTGTGTTCCCCCCAAATTTATATTGAAGCCCTAATCCCCAGTGTGATGGTATTTGGAAATGGGGCCTTTGAGGGGTAACTAGGTTTACATGAGGTCCTGAGAGTGGGGTCTTCATGGTGGGATTAGCGCCCCAATAAGAAGAGACAGGAGAGAGCTGGTTCTCCCTCTCTGCTCTCTGCCGTGTGTGGATACAGTAGGAAGATGGCCATCTGCAAACCACACACCAGATCTGTCAACACCTTGATATTGGACTGTTCAGCCTCCAGAACTGTGAGAAATAAATGTTTTTGTTTAAACCACCCAGTCCATGGCAGTTAGTTATAGCTGCCCAAATGGACTAAGACACACTCAGGTGAGCCGTAGTTTGCTCTTCTACCAAGCTACTCCCTTTTTCTCTCTCCCTCCTTCTCTTTCTCTCACTCCCTCTCAGCTCTTTACATATTTTAAAGGTTTAGAACAGGAGCTAGCAAACGTTTTCTGTAAAGGGCTTAATAATAAATATTTTAGGCTTTGTGGGCCATATGGTCTCTGTCACTACTACTCAGCTCTTCCACTGGGACATGCAAAAGCAGCTATCAACAATACATAAATGAATGGATGTAACTGTGTTCCAAGAACACTTTATTTATGGATACAGAAATTTGAATTTCATCTGATATTTTACTTTGCACAAAATATTATTCTTCTGATTTTTCCCCAACTATTTAAAAGTGTAAAAATCATTTTTACCTTGTGGGCTGTGCAGAAACAGATGGGGACTGATTTGGCCTACAGTTTGTAGTTTGCCTGTCCCTGGCAAAGTGTCTACCTCTTCTTCAAGACACTCTTTCAATTATGAGTCATTTCTAGACCATCCTGGATACTCATCCAACAAGTATTGAGCACCCGCTATGGGTCAGGGAACAAGTTTACATAAACTGCCGGTGATAAGAACCTGAAGATGACATGGTCCTGACCCCAAGGAGCCTGGGCAGAGATAGAGCTCATTTCAAGGCCCCCTCTCTTTCATAAATCCCCAGCAGCCCTTAGGGTCAGAGAGATGTCTCCTTCCATCTAGACCTTTCCTGAATCCATTTATTTTGCTCCTGCCTCATGCTCAGTGCACAGTGGAGAAAACCAGTTGACCACATTTCTTTTGATTACCTACAAGTCTTTGGCTTTTATGGATCTATATGACCTTCTGTTCTTCTAAAGGAGGAGATAAGGAGGTAGACAAAATAATCTTTTACTAAGAAAGGAGACCTGTTCATTCAAGAGTCACGTGTTTCTGTTCATTTGCAACCTAGTGTACTCTGAAATCACTCCAAAGCATTGCATTCCAACCCATCCATCCTCCTGGTGTAAGGCTTCTCTTGGTTGCTCTCCTGATCTGTGGAGTGCTGGGACCACCTGAAGTGGTAGGAGGGACCTTATGTTGCCCACGTGGGGAAATAGGTGGATTGGAACTCAGCACCACTGCTATGGTGGAGGAGCTACCACATTAAAATATTAAATTGCAGTTTAGTGGAAATTCAAGATTTCATATGACAGGAAATGACCAACAGAGTAAAATGGCAGCATTCATTCTGCCCCTTAAGCTCTAACCAGGCGCTCTGGGGCCTGGAGGCTCCCAGTTCAGGCAGTCAGTCTGGGAAGAGTCAACCTTCCTAAGCCCTCCCCTGACTTTCCTTCCAGGAACCCTTCTCCACAGTTTACATACCCTGTTCTAAGAGCCCTGGAGAAAGTTCCTTGGTCCAGACATAGAGTTAGAGAATTTTGTCAGCAAAATCCTCTATCATGTGGCTCCTTCCTTTCCCTAAGTGCCCCTGTCCCAGACAGGGCTGGCCGTCCTGAGATGAGTGGGTCCCTGCCCTTTGTTAGCGGGATTCCTGTCCTGTGTTCCCTCTGTTGTGTTCCCAAGAACCTCATGGCTCAACCCAACATCCCTAGGACTACTGAGTTCAACAGATTTTTCTAGCATGAATTCATTTATTCATTCATTCATTTACCTGGTGAATATTATTGAGAGCCTACCGTATCCCAGGATTCAAAAGGGACACATGTAAGAAAAAGGCCTGGCCTCTGGGGTTTTGGTCAGAGGATAAGACAGTGATTGACTTGAATGTCATGAGCATCCTGCTAGAGGCATGGACAGCCTCCATGGGGTAACAGAGGAGGTGCCCCCCTGTTATGGGAAGGGCGCTGTGTCCCAGCTGCCCTGAGGACTTGGGCCACCTGCTAGGGTTGGTGTAAATCCAGCTGGCTTCTCTCTCGCTCACGGCCACACTTTGTAATTCTCACCCAGCCAAATGAGTGTGTGCCTCTTTGCTAAGGTGGAGAGTTCCATGTAAGATCCTCCACCACTGGGGATAGGACTCCCAGCATTTGCTGTGCTAACTGTGAAGGAGGCTGGGGTCAGCAGTAATAATAATAGCTAATGCTTATTGAGTGCTTACCATGTGCTAAGTGCTCTAGATGTACTTTCTAATTTAACCTTCACAACAATCCTTTGTGGCACTTGCTGTTATCATACAGAAGAGGAAGTCAAGGTCAGAAAGGTTAAGGTCTAAGAAGTGGTACAGACTGAATTGGAACCCAGGCTATCCAAGTTCAGCATCTCCCTTGATGTGCCATCTCTGTATAGAAATTGAGATAGTCAACTACATTTCATACATCCCTTCTGGGCTTGGCACTTTACTTCTGGTGTTTCATGGAATCTAAATGATGTCCTAGGAAGTGAGTGTTAGCATTCAGATTTTACAGATGAGACTCATGCAAGGAAGTGACTTGCCCAAGGCCACGTGGAGCCTTTTCTATCTGGCGGTCCTTAGCCCCAAACCAAGGAATACAGGAGAAGGGGACTCAGAGCTGCCCTCAAAGCACTCACAGCCTGGGCAGGAAACAGATTTACTGAATCTACCATTTACTTATGACACTTAGGACCCCTTGCTAAGGTGCAGAAGACAGTGTGCTCATTTCCATGGCTTCATTCTGTGCAGAGACTGACGAGAGCTAGGGGTTGATGTCTGATGGGTGAGCGCTGAGATTCAAAAGGAAGGAGGAGGCATTATAAAAGGGGTCTGGACTCAAAAAGTGTGGTTTCCAGATCAGCAGCACTGACACCATTTAGGTGCATGATCTTCTGAAGGATCATCTCCTGCAGGGTGGCTGTCATTTCAGGGCATCGAGCTTTCCTGGGCGACACTGGCCATATTCCTTACCCTCACATATCACAGGATGCACAGAGAGCTCACGATAGACTGGCAAACGCCTGGATTCTATACAGCTCTCTCTCTTACTTGCTGTGGGATGTGGGGCAAGTTTTAACCACTCTCTGGGCCATAGTATCTTTTCTGTAAGATGCCCAGATCAGTCGTTTTCAATCCTGATGGCTCATTATAATCACCTGGGGAGCTTTTCAATAATTCTGATGTCCCGGGCCTATAGCCAGAAGTTCTGATTTAACTGGTATGGGGTGAGGCCCAGGAATTGGTACTTTTAAAACTTCCCAGGTCATTATATTGTATAGACAATGTTGAGAACCAGTAAACCAGATCACCTCTGGTTGCATTAGCATTACCTGGGTATTCCTTGAAGATTCAGATATCTCTCAAGGTGATGCCGACACACAGCAGAGCTTGAGAACTCCTGGAATCAATGGCCTCTGAGGTCTCTTTCAGCTCTGACTCCAAGGTTCCCCAATCAATGATTCTCTTCTTCCTCCCATGCTGGAGCCGCCCTTTGGTAATGAGCAGAGGTGCCATCGGCTTGTAAGCTAAGCTTCAGTGCTCCCTGAGAATGCAGCCAGCTGGCAACGGTGGAGGAAAGTGGTAAACACATTTGACTTTTCTTTATCAGCTGTGCCGTGTGCACGATGTGCTGGAGGACTGGGGATCTGTGTCAAGGCCAGCTGGGTGGCTGAGGCCTTGTATTAAGCCCAAGGGCAGTCCTGGCCACTGCTCTGTTTGCCTGCTCCCTTCCTTGGCCCCAGGGTGGTCACTAGCCACAGGCTCCTATTGCCTGGACCCCAGCCCCAAACCTTCTGGAATGACAAAGATGAGCCTTAGAGCAGATGTGTGTACCCATCCCACTTTGTCTTTCTGGGTCAGCCTCCAGGTTGGCTAGATCAATACCTTGACTCCCAGAGAATCCAGAGATGGAATAAGGAACCCAGAGGCAGGCTTGGAGCAGGCTCTGGGGCTGAGCTCCAACGCTGCCCTGCCTCGGCAAGGACATCCAAGTGTCTCCTTTCCTCCATGTGGTATGTGGCTATTTAATGGCAGTGAAATTTATTGTGGGTAATGGAGTGTCAGGCTCCTTATTGCTAATGGATGAGTTCAAATGTGAAGGATTTATTAAATAAGTCAAGCATACGTCTCCGAGCGACGATTACTGTGAGTGAAAACAATTATATAGTTAAACAAGGGGGAAAGAAATTTTAAATGCATCTTTAAAGTTCTCTAAATCAGTTTAAATGTGTAATTTCAAAAGGTTTGGGGTGGAGCAGAGATTAGTTTCAGCAAATTACTCATCAAGTTTTTTTTTTTTTCTTCCTTATTTTGATTCAGCAAGAAACCAACTGCCCTATTTGGCTGTCATTTAAAGAGGTTACTGATGGGTGTTTGGAGACGGAAAAAAATGCTAAAGCAACAGAACCTAGTTTGGTAGCTTCCTCCAGTTCCCAGGTTCTGATTTCCTTGGTGTGTAAGTGGGCTCTCTGGAGCGGAAGGAAGGATTCAGAGAGGCAGCAGGAGCTGTCATTCAGAGAGAAGGATAAGTGCTGTCTTCCTGATACTAAGCGGTGGTCTAGAGCCATAGAGTTGGAAGGACTTTGGAGGACCTTTGGTCGATTCCATTTTGCAGTGGGGAAGCTGAGGCCCAGAGAGGGAAAGGGCATTTTCTAAGGTCACACAGCTTGAAAGCCTGGAAGCCAGGCTTCCCCATTATTCTCCCTTTGAAATGGAAATAATATTGACCTCACAGGGGTGTCTGGAAGGAGACAAGGAAATAGAGGGAAAGTGCTTTGGGGAGTACATATGTTTCTACCTGGAAAGGGCTACTGTGGGGGAAGGATTGGCTATGGACCTCCTTGGTGGGTTCATTTTGGTGAGGGGCCCACCCCTCAGCCGCTTCACAAGTGCTGCAGCCAGGATGACAGCAAGCTGAGGTCCCTGGGACCCTCTCCCCTACTGAGCTGAGGAGAGGCACAGGCAGCCACAAACCCCTGACATTTTCTTTGAGACAGTGACAGCTGGTGGAACTTTTGACTAGAGGAATAAAGAGCAAGCAGGCAAAAAAAGTGACTGTGTTAAAAAGTGGTTTAAAAATGTGCTGTGCCATCTGTTTGGCCACCACGGCTTTGTGGGGTATATGTGGGGACAGAGACCTCCCCCTCTCCCACTCCTGGGTCTCACCTTGGTCAGGGCCCACAATGGTGAACTTTATTAATTCTGCAAGTTTTATTTTCCATGTCCCCCAGTCTTTCTTTCTGCTCCCTTCTGTTCCCAGTGCACACCCTCATTTTGCTTCCTGAAAAGACATTTTCTTAATTTCCCCAATTGCTAACAAAGTCTTCAATCTACAAAGCCCTGCACGATTGACTTAAAAGGCAAGTTTTTGGTTTTGGCCTTTGCTGTATGAGTCTGGTCCTAGTGTTAGAGAAATGGGGCTTTAAAAGACAGGTGTTTAAGATCTACTCTACCTAGCAATATTGCAGGCTTCATATTTATTCAGGTTTTCCTTCACGTCCTAAAGCTTTATACCTTTCTTCTGCTGGTATTTTTAATTAAGTTTGTCTGAGATATTTTTCAGGTTCTTTTTTTCCCTTTTGTGAATAGGATTATAAAGTGCATATTCTAATTAGTTATTGCTGTGGAATATGAAAGTTATTAATTTTGTGTGTTTATATCTGTCACCTTGATGAATTCATATTAGATTATAAATAGGCTTTTGGTTCTTGTGGATTTCCCAGGTAGATGGTTATATTGACTGAAAATACTAACCATTTTGTCTCTTTCTGTTCAGCAGTATATTTATTTCCTTTTCTTCTTGTCTTTCTCCACAAGCAAGCCCTCAGTACAGTACTGAAAAGTAGCAGAGATTATGGGCATCCTTGCCTTGATCCTGACTGTAATGGGATTGTTTCTGGTAATTTATCATTAACTTTGATGTGTGCTGTGGGTCTATAGTAGAAAACATTATTAAGTCAGGTTTTTTTTTTAAATTAATCAGAAATGGATGCTAAATTTTATTAAATTTCAGCATCAATTGAAATGATCTGTTGGATGATTTCAGTCTAGTCAGAAACATGGATGATGTTCTAGTGTTTCATTCTTATATACCTGCTCACAATGCAATTCTGGTTTTGATATTATAATATTTTGTTTAGGATTTTTGCATCTTCACTCATAAATGATATTGGCTTCTGGTTTTTCCCCTTCTGTATTTGTTTTCCCTGTCCAGTTTTGGAATTGGGTTATAGAATAGAATTGCATGGAATTCTGGGTTTCTTGAATGTTTTGTAGGACATTCAAAACTGTAAACTTTCTCACTTTGGTGCACTTTAAAAGGGTAAAGTTTTAATGACTATTCCATTTCTTCTATGATTATTGGTCTTTCATGATTTTTTTTTCTTTTTGAGCCGATTTTTGTGATTTATTGTTTTCCAGAAAATTATCCTATTCATCTGGATTTTCAAATGCTTTGGTGTAAATTAGCATATACTTTCTCTTTAATTTAAAATATGCTTTGTCTAGTATGTTTCTTTTCTCACTCTTGATGTTGTACTTTTCTGTCATTCTTCCCTACCCTACCCACAAGTCTCAGTCTTGCCATAGATTATTCTAGTTCATTGGTCTTTTCAAAGAGCCAGCTTTTAGTTTTATTAATCTATACTGTTGATTTGTTTTCTAGTTTATTAATGTTTGCATTTTGTCTCTATTAACATCTTCCTCAAATGTCATTGTATTTATTTTGTTTTTCTTCTTCTAACTTCTTGAGTTGAAAAGCTTAGTTATTTTGTTTTCCTTTTTTTCTCTTTTCTGAGAACTTCATTTTAAGACTAAATTTTCCAGAGTTAGGTATATACCTCAGGTTTTGATATATGGCCTCTCCTTGTCATTCATTTCTAAATAATAATATTACCTTTTCTTTGTTAACCTAAGAATTATTTAAAAGATATTTAACATTTTTCAGATACATAGAACTTTTTGGCCATTTCTTTGTTATTAATTTCTAATTTTATTGCATTTTAACTAGAAGGTAACCTGTCTGACTTCCTTCTTGTGGGATTTGTTGAGATTTCCTTTGTGACCTAATACATGAGTTCCTTTTCTTGAATGCTCCCTGCATAACTGATATAATGAGCAGTCTCTTTTAATTAACATCTTATCTGTTAAACCACACTTCAAATTATAATATATATGTTATTCAGATCCTCTTTATCTGTACTTGATCTACAGCTTCTTGATCTGGTGATTTCTGAGAGGTGAGTAACAAAGCCTCTTACCATGATAGTTGATTATCACTTTTTCCTTGTATAACTTTTATTTTTCCTTTATGTATTGAAACTATATTATTGGGTGCATAAAGTTCATGGCTGATATATCAATCTACAAATATATTTTTGTAGATACATCATATATTTTTTGATATATCTTTTCTGTAAATGTTATATTTTATCAATATGAATTATCTCTTCCCCCTAGTTCCTTTTCTTATTTTTTTCCCTTGAGCTCTATTTTGTTTGATATTATTACAACTCTGCCTACTTTGTTTTTATTGGTATTTGCATGCCATAGCTATTTTCATCCTTTAACTTTTAATCTCCCCCTGTCATTTTGCTTTAGGTGTATTTTACAAGCAGCATATAGGCTTTTATTTTTTAAACTTAATTTAACAGTCTCTGTCATCCAGTAGGCATTTAAACCACTCATACTTATTGATATTACTGATATATTTGAGCTTATTCCTGACTTCTTTTTGTGCTTTTTATTTATCATAAATTCTTGGTTTTTTTAATCCCTATCTCTCCTGTCCGTTTTAAAAAAATTATTGAATACATTTTAATTTTATTTTTTCTTCTGTAATGTTTGGAAGTTATTCATCCCATTTGTATACTTTCAATCAGTTGTAATAGATTGGGTGCATTTTTGAGAGGCCTAATGACATCTGGAATTAATCACTACCTACATCCTTTCAGTGAAAAATACTAAAACCTTTTACTACTTCCCTTCTCTTACTATTCTTTCTTTTCTCTTCCCCAAAACTACCACGTTGATATAGTTTGGGATTTTAGTTACAAAATATTAATCATTTTGTTTTAACATCATAATGTATTTCAATTAGTAAAATTTGTTAATTTCTTTGGGTTCCTTTTTTTGGGGGGGGGTTCCTTTTTTTAACGTGACTTGAATCCCATATTTGGATACAATATATGGTAATCCCTCTTTGATTCCTTTTTTAAATTTTATATGGTTCCATCCTCTCTAAGAATTCTTTTGGGCATGTTTGACAATATCTCTATTTTCCCCTTTTACTTCAAAGGTAGTTCTACTGAACATCAAATTCTAGGTTAAAAGTAAATTCCCTTAGATCTCTGAGACTACTGTTCTATTGCCTGTTGCATTCGGTGGTGCCAGTAAGAATTTTGATGACACTTGATTCTCATTCCTTTGCAAGGAATCAGTTTTGTCTGTATGGAGAATTTTTCTCGTCTTGTAAAAATGTCCATAAGATACCTAGATGTAGATCTTTTTCAAATTTAACTTGCTCAGCACTTGATGGCCCTGTCAATCTGGAGACTTCCTTTTTTTTTTTTTTCAGCATTTCCCCCTCACTTCTTATTTGAATACATCTGCATTCTAACTAGTTCCTCTTTCTAGAACTCTTATTAGATGGATTTTGTCACTGTTGGATTCATTATCCATTTCTCTATTTTTTTCTTACTTTCTATCTGTGCTTGCTTTCCATGCTTTGTTCTGGGAGAAATCCTTGCTTCCATATCCTAGTTTAGTAATTTGCTCTTTACTTTTATCTATTCTGATATTCAGCCCATATGTTGAGTTTTTTATTTCAATACTCAAATTTGTTATTTCTAAGACTTCTACTTGATTACTTTGTATATATGCAATATCTCCTCACATGAGAATACCAATTAGACTTTTCTAAAATCTCTTTTCGTTCATTTTATTGATTCCTTCCATGGGTTTTTAGTTCTTCAGTTTGTTGAATTTAGTTCTTCATGTTAAATTTAGCTCTTCAGATTGTTAAATTTAGTATTTTATGGTATTGATTTGCTTCTGTAACAGTCACCCCATTGATCATCCATGAGCCCTCCTGCTGCCTCTGACTTTGGTGCCTCTAGCGCTGCTTCCCCCACTTTTTGCAGAAGGTTTCTCCTTTGTACAACTGAGGTATGGTTTCCTGTTTCAGTCCTCCCTATCTTACTTTGTCCTTTCAGGGATTCCTAACACTTTTTGGTCCATTGGGGGCATACTGTTATGGATTTTTATTATATGCGAATATATTTTTAAACATGTATATAGTCTATTTATATTGTATTTTATTTGTTTATATAATCATCAATGTTTATGATTCTTTTAATGTTTTTTTTTCTAAGCATTTAGGATAAGAAGGACAATATGGAGATTGTGCTTGGTTCACAATTTTTACCTAACTTCCTGAGTTTTTCACCTACTAAAAACTGATGTTTTAAATCAAGACTCCAAAAGATGTGACTAGATGTTACCAGGGGTCTGGGTTGACAGCTGCATGATAGCCCATAGCTCCACGGTGGCATCCTTCCACCAGGAATTCCCTCTGAGTTCATTTCCATTGTTAAGATACTCTCCTGTTTCACCACCGGTTGGAAAGTCTGTGAACTCAGATGGGTTTGCCACTTGCTCACCAGCCAGGAGTTAGTACTGAAGAACTGGACGTAAAGAAACTAGCTTGCCTCCTTGTGTTTGACATGAGGAAATGTGGTGGACATTTTGATTCACCGGCCAGATCCTCTTTCCGGAATAAAGGATGTATTTCCCCAGCTGCTGGCCGTGTCTTGGGAATACAGATGTCAGCAGCAGCCCTTTTAGGGTTGCCTTGATGAAGAGAGTGACTTTTTCTCAGAGTGGGCTTCTCACCCCAGCTCTGGCACTTCTGAAGGATTTTCTCATTTTCAGAACTCCCCACACTTCCATTGACACTGCATCTCAGCTCAACATCTTCCTCTGCCCAATCTGCTTCCTTCCCTTCATTCCACAGGTATTGATCCCAAGAGTACTTTCTAAAAAAAACCTCTGCATGCTAAACTTCATCTCAGAGTCTGCTTCCTGGAGATCCCAAACTGGGACCAAGAATTTACTGGAAATCACTACATCTCTCAGAGGAAAGTGCGACCGTGGGTGTATTTGGCTACAGAAACCCTTTAAACTGCCCTGGGTATGGGTAGCTGAGTTGTGTAAGGCCAAACACAGGCAATCAGAAAGCAAAGGAAGTAACTGCCTTTTCTACATGCATTCGGATTTGTCTACTCAAGTCTGCTTCTCCTGCAACTTTCCCCAACTCAGAAAATGGTGACTACCATTTCCAGTTGCTCACCATAAAAATCTTGGAGTCTTTTCTGACCTTGATCTCTAATACTACACTTCTGATCTGTCAGGAAATCCTCCCAGCTTCACCACCAAAATAATCCCAAATACGACCCTTTCTCATCGCCAAGAATGCCAACCCCTGGTCCCAGCCACTACTACCACTGCTGGCTTGGATTACTGAAATTTCCACCCAGTCAGACTCTTAGCCTCCACCCTTACAATCTGTTCTTGACACAGCAGCCAAAGTGGTCTTTTAAAACTAAAGTCCAATCATGTGTCCCCTTGGCTCAGAACCCTCCAGTGCTTTCTATCCTGTTTGGAGCAAAGTCTTCAGTGCTTTTATGGCTCCTGTCAGGGTTCTCCAGAGAACCAGAACCAATAGGATACAGGTGGATATAGATATAGAGATAGAGATAGACAGAGACAGAGATATGGAAATAAAGAGGAGATTTATTATAGGAATTGGCTTACGTGGTTATGGAGGCTGAGAAGTCTGCAGTCTGATGTCTGCAAGCTGGAGAACCAGAAAAGCAGTAGTATGATTTAGTCCAAGGCTGAAGGTCACAGGGCTGGTGGGCCACTGGTGTAAGTCCCGAAGGCCTGAGAACAGGGGCACCAGTGTCCGAGGGTAAGAGAAGACGGAGGTCTCAGTTCAAGAAAAGAGAGAGGGAATTTGCCTTTCTTTTCCTTTTTATTCTATTTGGTCCCTTAAGAGATTGGCTGATGCTCACCCCCATTGGTGACTGCGAATCTTCCTTACTTAGTCTACTGAATCAAATGCGAATCTTTTCCAGAAATACCCTCACAGATGCACCAGAAATAATGTTTTACCTGCTATCTGGGCATCCCGTAGTCCAGTCAAGTTGACACATAAATTAACCATCACAGCCCCCAAGGCCCTCTATGACCTGGTCCTACCCCCATTGCTGTCTTGCTGACCTTTTTGACCACTACTTCCCCTTGCTCACCTTGCTCCATGCCAAGCTCATTCCTGACTCTTTGCACTTGTGGATCTCTCTGCTGAAAAGGCCCAGATATTTTCTCAACTGCCTCCTTGGTTCTTTCAACTCCCTGATTGTCTTAGTCTGTTCAGGCTGCTATAACAAAACACCACAGACTGGGTATCTTATAAACAGCAAAAATTTATTTTTCACAGTTCTGGAGGCTGGAAGTCCAAGATCAGGGTGCTGGCATGGTCAGGTGAGGGCCCTCTTCCAGGTTGCAGACTTCTCATTGTATCCTCACATGGCAGAAGAGGTGAGGAGATGCTGTGGGGTCCCTTTTTAAGGGCACCAATCCCAATCTTGAGGGCTCCACCGCATGACCTAATCACCTCCAAAGGCCACACCTCTTAATACTATTACCTTAAAGATTAGGATTTCAGCATATAAATTTTGGGGGGACACATTCAGACCATAGCACTTATCAAATGTCATCTCATTTACGAGAACTTCCTTAACAACCAGTATAAGACACCAGCCTCCTCTCACTACAACCCCAGTGTTGACACTTAAATCCCCTTACTCTGCTTATTGTTATCATCACACTTATCACCGCACAGTGGATTTACTTTTTACCTATTAATTGTCTGTGCCCCCTCCCTCGGTAGAATGGAAGCCTCAGGAGAAGTGTTTTGTTCACTTCTTTATCCCTAACACCTAGAACAGTGCTTGGCACAGAGTAGGTGCTAAGTAAGTGTTTGTTGAATTCATGAAATCTTAATCACCTGGCTGTTTGGAGGTGTATCGAGTGGGAAAATTGCTCAAGCACAGGCAGTGATCCTCACTCTGCTTCTTTCTTGCCTAATGACCTTCCACAGGGCGCTTTTCCTCTCTGGAAGCTGAGGGGGTGGGATAAGATGGTTATCCAGAGTACCTTCCCAGCCTGATCTTTTATAAAGTGATTTGTCTAAAGCAAACAACCAATTGTGACAAAGAAGAGGTCAGGCACCTCTCATGTGGGTTTTTGCCCTGGGAGATGGGGAGAAAAGGCACTGAGAAAGTCAGAGTCCAGGCAGTGGTGTGTTGCATACTTGGAGATTGTTGTTTTATTTTTTGGGTTTTTTTTTGCTTTACATTTTCTCCTTCCTTACCACCCCTCTCCCCATGGAGACATTACTGCAGCCATGCCTTTATTGCTTGAGTGAATTCCACATAAAGATCGGTTCCAGCTTCTCCAGGATCCCTCTCCTGTGTCGTTTCACCTGCAGGAAGTAACCCCTGCGTACTCAACATTTTTCTTCCATTTTTACCTTCTGACACCCTGCCTGTGTTCTGACTCACTCTGGCCTCATGTTGAGCAGACTGTATGTCCTTACCTTTTGCTCTACTCAATGGGATGTGAGCCACTGTGATGCCAGCAGTGGCTTGAGGTTAGCTTGAGCTGTGGACTTGCCTTCTTGGACTTCTGCCATCACCATGAGAGAAACATGCCCCAGTTAGCCTTCTGGTCCTAGAAGAATTGAGGGATACCTGGAACAGACCTGGACTAAACCCAAGGCCAGAGCCAAACTCCACTGAGCTGAGATCAACTGAATGAGATCAGCAGAGCTGTCCAGGCAACACACACATGCATGAGTGAGAATAAATGATTGTTTTAAACCACTGAGTGTTGGGGTGGCTTGTTACATGGCACTATCATGGCCACAGCTGACTGATACACCAGTCTTCTGAAACCCAGCCCAAGGTACTCACTCTCCCAGAGAACATTTCCTTAACTCATAGACTTGGCCTAACAGTAAGAATTTCGGGTATGTTTTAAGTCAGTGGTATCAGTGTTTTGTGGAGACTGAGATAGGGACTGTAGCAGAAAGAAGGAAAAATGAGAAGCCAGTATTGCTCAACTGTACCATTTGAAGACTCTGCAAACAGGAATAGCAAGGACTGAAGGGATTTACAGCAGAATCTGGTTTTATGAGGCTGGGGTTGGCTTTATGCATCTTTGTCAGTCTTTCCACAAGGCCTTCGACCAGGACATGGGGCTAGTAACCCTGTCCTTGGCCTAAAATGTTGTCTGGCCTAGGGCTCCCAGGTATATCAGTCTGTGGCAGCAGGGTATTGCTGTTCTGGCAGTGGAAATGACACCTTCCAAGGGACATTGCGGACATTTAGAATCAAGTCTTGTCAAAATATCCTGATTTGCATGTTAGGGAAGTCAAGAGAGAAGCTATCTTTATTCCTTCTTACCCAATGAAAAGATTTTTGAGGAGACGTCACTGCAACTGTGTTTCCAGTGCTTAAGTGAATTCCAAATGCTACTGTAAATTCCATTTATTATTTATACAGCTTCAGCTCCCTTGAGAAGCTGGGTGCCTTACAGGAAGGAAGGAGTAGTCAAATCCATGCAGGGTGGGATGCTCAGGGAACTGGATGGTAGGGCAAAGGGAGAGGGTCTGTGGTGTTCGTGGTGACAGATCAGGAGCCCAAATGAGTAGTAGTGAAGCAATATGGACAGAGCTGGGAGAACTTCTAAGATCATCTGGACCTAGGATTTTTTTTCTAACTTCCCTGGTCCTGAGAATCATGAGTCACTTGTTAAAAATACAGAAGTTCAGATCCCTCCCCTGGAGATTCTATTTTAGCATCTGTGAAGTGGGGTCCAAAAATCCATACTTTTAAGAAGGACCCCAGGTGGTTTTGACAACTAGGCACGTGCAGAAAAGTGATCTATCAAGCTGCCTTGTTTTATAGATGAAAAAATTTGCAGCCCAAAGAGGGGTCTTGCCCCAGTTCTCAAAGCCCCAGGGAGTGCTAGGGATGATCCAGACAAGGTCTCTGAGACCTGAATGGCACATTTCAGGATGGCTGATTTGCGGGTACCCTGGGACTGACAGTGTAGTTTGCTGATTCACTCATCTCTCCATTTCCTGTTTGGCTGCTTGTTTTCTCCCTTTAAGAGCAGCAGAAGGCAGGGCTCCTGGAGTCAGATAGAACCTGGTTCAAATCCTGTCTTTACTTCAGAGTTGCTGTGCAACCTTAGGCAAATTGTTTAACTTCTCTGAGCCATTGATATGGGCATTAAATCAGATAATGTACCCAATAGGTGCTCAATGAATCATTATTATTGCCTACAACGTGCCAAATCCTATTCCAAGAGCTGTAAAAACCAGGATTAGTGATTTTAAAAAGACTATTATTAATCCCATTTTAAAATTAAGGAAAGTGAAGAACAGAATTAGAATGACGTGTTCAAAATCATGCATTTAGCAAGTGAGGGGCAAAGGTGCATTTGAACTCAAGCTGTCTGTAGCTCTCCTTTTTTCCTTTGAGGTCAGGGTCTGGGTCGCACTTACTCTGTGTGGCCCCAGCTATAAGTAGACGTGAGTGCTCAAAGAACTAAATTGAGATTTAAAGGCAGGACAGAAATGCACTTCAAGCATGGGGCTGAGAGTGGGACATGGGGCTGAGAGTGGGGCATGGGGCAGATGGAGAGGGGGACAAGAGACCTTCGAGGAGAAAGGCCTGTACCCAGGGAAGGTAGGGCAGAGACTTGGACCTATCCCTGGGAGATAAAGAGTGATTTCACCCCAAATAATTAGCATTGAAATGCGCAGGAACCAGGAAGTTTCTCTGCACTGTTGCCTGCAATAAAGAAAGATCCAGACTGAACTGGCTGCTTCCATTAGAAGTGATGTAACGAGCCTGCTTTGGCCTAGTTTTCTTAAAGCAGGCGGTCCCCTGGCTCTCCCACACCCTTCCTTCTGAATCTGCAAGTGATAGCTACCGCCATCTAGTGGTCATAGTGGCGCTACACAGGCACGGGGGAAAAAAGGATTGGTTCCGGACTACATGGATTTAGAAGGTAAAATGGCTCTAGCTTTCCTCCCCCAAAGATAAGAGCCCCTTGTCTTGGTAGGGAGTTTTATTCTGCTCAAAGTATGCCTGTCTATTTTACTTTCTTAGGTCCTTTCAATTACCCAGGGAGGTAAGCTGGGGCCATAAACTCCATTTTATTGGTGAGGCAACAAGGGGAGGGGTCTTGCTTAAGAGTTGCATTGTCAACTATTAATGGAACTAGGACTGCGACCCAAGTGCTCATAATACCAATTTCTTGGCCCAGAAAGACACATAGAAGGTGTCAGGTCCTTTGAAATTTCCCTGGGCGAGGGAATGGGAGATGATTTATCCTGGAGCTCCTGTACTGCTGTACATGGAGGAGGGTCCATCTCAGCTTAATGACTTGTGAGATTTTTCTCTGGAATGAAAATCCTCAGGTGCAGTGTCTGGACTGAGAGTGTTCATGTGGGAGGTTTTGGAGTAAGATGAATACTACCCTTCCAGCTCTAGACCCTAGGATAGGATACTTACTTAGAACTTACCTAGTCCAGGTCTCTTGTATTAAAGATTGGGAAACCAAGACTCGGGAGTGGGTGACTGGGCTGACAGCACACAGTGGCAGAACCATGGTTAAAGACTTTCTTCTCCAGCTGGTCTTTCTGTTTTATACACTCTGATGTAATAGCTGGTGCCTGGAGGCTGCACTATTTCAGGCAGATATCACTGTTTTAGCCCAGAGTGAAAATCAGATTCTAGTGTCTTGCAAGTCATACCACAGAGGCTGCCAAGGAAGTGGGGAGCCCCTGGACATTTACGGTTGTTTTAGCATCTATAATATCAGCAATTCTCAAACTTTTCAGATGAAATCTAAAGCAAAAGAAGGGATGAAAGTGGTGAGAGTTGTGGAGGCTGACAGTCACCTGCCCGTGGTCGTCTCTGCAATGCTTGAGAGCAAGGGAGAACAGAGATTGAAAACCAAGGCATTGCATAAGGAGCACTGGACGTGGAGTCCTAACACCTGGGCTCTGGTCCTTGCTCTGGCACATGCTGTATGCTCCTGGGACACACTTCCTCACTCTGATCCTCTCCTAGTTTCCTCATCCATAAAATAAGCCAATCTTCCTACTTCCTAAGGTTGTTGGGAAGCTCAAATGGAGGGCATAGGGGAATGGGGGTGAAAATGTTTCATAGAAAGTTAAGTGCTATATTCTTAAAGGGTTTCTTTTCTTCTTACTAAATTGAGGTAATTTATATACAGTAGAAATGCACGACTTTTAAATGTTCGGTTCTATAAGTTTGGACAATTGTAATCAGCTGTGAAATCAGGACCCCCCAAACAAAATATAAAGCATTTCCATCACTCCAGAAAATTCCCTTGGGCCCATTTCTAGTCAACCTTCTCACCCCCCAGGCAACTGCTGTTCTGATTTCTATCATCTTAGTTTAGTTTCTATCATCTTAGTTTAGTTTTCTAGAACTTTGCATAGATGAAATCACACAGTGTGTACTATTTTGTGCCAGGCTTCTTTGGCCTGCCGTAATGTTACTGAAATTCATCTAGGTTGTTCTTTCCTTTACTGCCAACTAGTATCCTATTGTATGAACATATCACTGTTTGTTTATCCGTTTTCCTGTTGAAAAAATTTGAGTTATTTTTGGATTTTGGTTATTATGATTAAGGTTTCAGTGAGTAATCTTGTACATATTTTAGGTGCACATATGTATGCATTTCTGTTGAACTGGAAGTGGCATGTTGGAGCACATGAAAGACGTATCTTTAACTTTATTAGAAATTGCCAAACACATATCCAAAATGGTTGTACCGTTTTATATTCCCAACAGCAGTGCATGCGAGTTCCAGGTGGTCCATTGACTCAACATTCTGTATTGTCAGTCTCTTTTGATTATAACCATCTGTGGGGCATCCATGCCTTGTTCCTGATCTGAGGGAAATGTACTCAGACCTTCACCATTAAATGTAACGTTAGCTGTAGGGTTTTATTTTGTTTTTTTTAATACATGTCATTTATCAGATTGAGAAAATTCCCTTCTATTTCAGTCTTACTGAGAGTTTTATCATGAATTGGAGTTGAATTTTGTTAAATCCTTTTTTTGAATCAATTACATGGTAGTGTGTAATTGATAGTGTGTAATTCCCTTTAAAGTTTTTATATGGTGATAACATTGATTGATTTTCTAATATTGAACCAGGTTTTATATTTCTGCTCTAAATCTCACTTGGTTATGTGTTTTATTCTTTTTAATATATTGCTAGATTTGCTTGCAATTATTTTGTTGAGAAATTTTGCTTCTATATTCATGAAGGATATTATCTGTAGTTTTCTTTTTGTCACCATCTTTGTATGCTTTTGATATCAGGGTGATGCTGGCCTCATAAAATGAATGGGGATATGTTCCCTTCAGTCCAATTTTCTGGAAGAGATTGTGTAGAATTAGTGTTATTTCTTCTTTGAATATTTTTTAGAATCTGCAAGTGAAACCACTGAGCCTGGAAATTTCTTTGTTGGAAGGTTTTTAACTACAGATTCAATTTCTTTAATATTTATAAGATTATTTAGGTTGTCTGTTTTATCTTGAGTGATTTTTGGTTGTTTGTGGTTTTCCAGGAATTGTTTAATTTCATCTAAATTGTTGAATTTACGTGAATTGACATGTTTATAGTATTTCCTTATTACTCTTTTAATGTACTGTAGTGATATCCCCTCTTTCATTCCTGATACTAATATTTGTGTCTCCTGTCTTTTTTCCTTGTGAATCTTCCTAGACACATTTCAATTTTATCAATCATCTAAGAAAAGAGCAACTTTGGGCTTGATTCGTTTTTTTCTATTATTTTTCTCTTTTCAATTTTCTTCACTCTGCGTCACCTTTATTGTTTTCTTTCTTCTGGTTGCTTTGGTTTTATTTTGCTCTTCCTTCTCTAGTTTCTTGTGGAAGTTTAGACTGCTGATATGAGACTTTTCTTCTTTACTAATGTAAGCACTTAACATAAATTTCTCTCTAAGCCCTGCTTTACATGTATCCCACAATTTTTGGTAAGTTGTATTTTCATTTTCATTCAGTTTAAATATTTTCTTATTTCTCTTGAGACTTCTTCTTTGACCCATGTATTATTTAAAAGTGTATTGTTTCATATGCTAGTGCTTGGAGATTTTCCTCTTATCTTTTTTTTTTTTTTTTTTGCGGTACGCGGGCCTCTCACCGCTGTGGCCTCTCCCTTTGCAGAGCACAGGCTCCGGACGCGCAGGCCCAGTGGCCATGGCTCACAGGCCCAGCCGCCCCGCGGCATGCGGGATCCTCCCGGACTGGGGCACAAACCCGTGTGCCCTGCATCGGCAGGCGGACTCTCAACCACTGTGCCACCAGGGAAGCCCTCCTCTTATCTTTATCTTATTGTTTTACAGTTTAACTCCATTATAGCTTGAGAACATACTTCATATGATTTCAATTACTTTAAATTTGTTAAAGTTTGTTTTATGTCCAGGATATGGTCTATCTTGGTAAATATTTAATGTTCCCTTGAAAAGAATGTGTATGCTGCTTTTGATTGGGAAAGACAGGGAATCGATAAACGTCAATAAGATGTAATTTGGTTTTGGTGGTGTTCAGTTCATCTGTATCTGAGAATTCGGAGTTTTCCTTTCTATTCCTTGAGCCAGAATTATAGAGTTCTCCTAGAGCTCTCTGTTCATGGTGCCCACTTGGGTTTCAGGCTGAACTGTGTTCAGGTGCAGGAATACCAGAGGGGAAAAAAAGGTAATTCACAACTGGTTCAGTAGTACTGAACCAGTCTTATTCTCCTATCCACCTGTTACTATTTATTTTACAGAGTCCTCTGAATGCTCCATGCATTCTGTCCAGGTCTTGAAGTTGTCTTTTCTTTGGGAAACTATACCTTTGTACTCAGTTTGTGCAATGTGAATGGGGTGGCTACAGTGACTGGTTGAGAAAAGGGCGTGTGATTCAAATTATGCAACGAGTCATTTCTGAGACTTTAGTTGGAACCAGTGGCAAGCAGAATCTCTTTTCACTGAGGTTGTTTAACTGAACTGCTAGGATAGAATCTTGTCAAGCTTGGAAAGAGTTTGCCTGAGAGTGAAAGGGTGCATTGAGGAAAGTAGGTTAGAGAGGGAGAGAGAGAAGCTCCAAATGATCTTGCTCAAGCACCTAGATCCAGTCATTCCCGAAGCTAGTAGGCACCCCCCACATTCTGGACTGTTCAGGTACACGAGCAAAAAAAAAAAAAAAAAATTACCTTTTCTGCTTTAGTCAGTATCAGCTAGTGTTTCTGTCACTTAATACTAAAAGAATGTTAGTACATACCTTAAGTTTCCTTTCAAATCTCTTAAGTTCCTTAGTCAAGATTTTAGGGACCCATTGCCCCCTTAAACCCTAGGGTAGCCACATTTCCTTGAGAGGACAAATGGATTTCATAGTTGCCCAAACAGAAATGGCTGTCCTTAGAGAATCTCAGCATGAGAACTGGCCAGAGAAGCTGGGGCTCAGCACAGAGCCAGAGACTGTGTGTGCAAGTCTGCATCTGTTGGTAAGATTAATGTGCAAGGTAGGCTGTGGGCCAGAGTTTATTGTTAATAATCAGAAGCCAGTCTTACTTTTGAAATGTGCTGCAGTTTCCTGTGACGACAAGGAAGAGATGCTTCATCCTTCCTTTCCCTCACCCCATGAAATCTAAATTTCTCTGAATTTGGAGATGACAAAACTTATTCACCCCTGGGACTCAATCTTCAAGAAGGAAACAAAATAGGTGAGGGTCGGAAAAAAGACAGCCTTTTTAAAGATGGGAAAGAAATATCTGTTTCTCTGCAGTGTTTTGCTGCATTTGCTAAAATCCATCAGGCTCCCGAACTATGGGATAGATAATATTTTGGGCATGTCGATGAGGCATATTCCTTGGTTGTCAGGATCATGTAACCTTATAACCATGGAGACCATGAACTTGTAGCCCAAGATTATACTGATGGAGAGGAAGAGGACCCTTGAGGGAAAGGGCTGTGCCCAAGGTCATACAGAGAATTAACAGCAGGATAGGAATATGCCCTTGTGTAGGCTCCTCCATCTGTGTCCAGAATCCTTCCCTTCATACCAACCTCATTTGCAACTTTCCCACATTTCCAGAAGTGCCCCTTTTGTGAAGGGGGTTCCCAAGGTGTGGATATGTTGACTTGGTTTGGCCACTCTCCACCTGTCTGGCACTGATCCATCTGGCAGTCCCTGTGGAGGTCTGTTTGGCACAGCTGAATTCGGCCAGGCAAGGCTTGAGGTGTGGAAAGTGCAGCCAGAAGCGTGTAACTTGCTTTGGGCCATGGAATGTGAGTGGAAGTGACATGGGTCACTTCAGGATGGAGGCCTTTAAGTAAGCCTGACTCACTGCCGTATCATTCAACAGACTTTATTCTGTGCCATGCTTTGTGCTGGGGAGGCCCTGGGAGCGCGGTCTGCCCCTGCCCTCCAGGAGCTCACAGCCTGGGAGGGGAGAAGGTATGGAAGCAGTCGTCACGTGGGGTGATCAGGCTGGGCAATGCTGTGACCCAGGCAGGATGCATCAGCCTAGCGAGTGTTCATCTCTTCTGGCGGTAAGCGTTAGAGAAGGCTTTACCAAAAAGTGCACCCCTAGGGCTGAATCTTGAGGAACGTGTCAAGTTCTCCAGGAAGGAAAGGCACAAGAGGGGATTCTAGCAAGGGAACTGCCCTCTCCGTTTTCCTCTCTTGTGGCGTTTATCTTACTCTGCCCTTCTTGATACCACTCGTGTCTGCTTGGACTCCTGCAGCCCATTTGCTGCCATACTTAACATCTCTGTGCCGCAGTTTCCTCATCTGTAAAGTGAGTGTAATAACACCGCTCCCTTAAATTGAGGATTAAATTGTTTAACAGATATGAATATGTATGAAGCATATGGAGAATGCTCTGTGCATGGTAAGTACTCAGTAAAAGTTAAAGTACAATACTTTATATATAATACATGCTCAAAAATATTTCCTACATTAAAGTGCTCTTTAACTTCAAGTAACCCCTTATCTAAAATAAAAACTGTATTCTAACTGTTGAGAGCCTCTCGTAGCCTCATGCCTATTCTCAAAAGGCATCTGTTCCTTGAATTTGTTAATTCTCTGATCCATATTGATGTCACTCTGTGATCAGCCAAGATTGAAGGAACACCTACCACTAAAAGTCAAAGAGATACAAAAGAAGATCTCCCAGGCCTGCCTGGCTCTCTGACTTTGAGACCAGTTGGAGAAATACAACATATGTTTGGATGCAACTGTAAAGAGACACCATGGGACAGCCCTGCTTTCCGGCTTGCAGGTGCTTTCACATAGCATCACTGCCAGGAAGGTGGGTGTGGGGGAGTTATCTGACTTGGCAGAGAGACCCCAGCAGATTCTCAAATGGATTCTCAGCAAGTACTGCAAACAAACCCACTAAGAAAGGGAAGACATTGGCCTGCAGAGCTGCAAAGATGACATTGTGAAAGCAAACGCCAGGTCTCTCCTTTCCTATTCTCTTCTCTTGGTTCTTTGAGGCACAGGATGTAGATTTCCAAATATCACGGGAAGTTAGGCATGCTACAGCACCTGGTCCAAAAGTAACAGCCCAGGTACCAGAGGTTCTGGAAGACTGGAGACGACAGAGGCCCCAAGGAGGCATGAGAGTTGAAGTGCTACATCAGAGAATGCTGACTGAAGTCAGGAGTAAAGAAGACCCAAGAACGTGGGCTCTCCTCATCGCCAACCGTAAAGGACCATCTACAGGCTGGAATTTTGGCAGCAAAGGCAGTTTTAGCATTTGTGTGTCATTTCTCTGACTCAGTGTTTTTATATGTTGCGTCCTGTTTATTAAGTTCTATTCCTGATAACTTTGTGGTGAGAGCATTGGCAGGCATGCCTGTCTCATATTTCATGTGGTCACAGGAGGACTAGGTGGAGTGTGTATGGAAGGGAGGATATACCAAGAAAAGGCATTAATTGTTGAAACAGATTACTAGGAGAGTACATGGGAAGATGCACTGACACAGCAGCTACACACAGACATCTATTCAGAGAGAACCTGAGGCTGCCTGATTTTTTAAAAAAAATACTGGTGTAGAATTCAGAGCTGGGAGACAGTGAACTGGAAGACTTCTAGGAAGAGGTGATTCTTGACTGAGCCTTGAAGGATGGATGGATTTTCTTTGGATGTATGGAAAGAGAAGGGATGGTATTCCCAGATGGGGAACATAATTTTTGAAGCAAAATTGTAGTAAATGAATACTTATTCAGACTCTACTATGGCTCAAGCACAGTGCTGGTCAGTTTCTACTTGATCTCATTTAAGCACTAAGCTCATGCTCTGGGACACATTTCTAAGTCTGGCCTGTGGATCAATATTGTACCAATATTTAATTCACAAATATTTATTGAGCACCTACTATGGGGCGAGAGTTTTCTCCATACCACGTAATAATGACACATTTTGCATATTCACTTATTTAATCAACAAATATTTACTCAGTGTCCACTAAATGCTTGGAACACATCAGAGAACAAAATAATGATTCATATCCTCTTGAAATTTACTTTTTAGTAGGGGGTGAGGCAGAACAATAAACAATAGATACGGCAAATAAGTGAGTAATATAGTATATTAGAAGATGATAAATGCTATAAAATGTTGAATATTGAAAAAAGGATTAAACATACTGGGGTTGGTCTGCAATTTTACATAGGATAGTCAGTGATGCCTGGTGAAGGAGTGAGCCCTGCAGATATCTGACGGATTACAAACCAGGCAGGAGGAGTAGCTAGTGCAAAGGCCCTGAGGTGAGAACATGTCTGGTACATGTGAAGAATGGTAAGGAGGCTGGTATGGCTGGCTACGAGTGAGTGAGGAGGAGGGTAGAGGTGGTGAGGCCAAGGGTAAAGAAGGAGAGGTCAGAGTGTGTAGGGCTTTGTAGCCATTGTAAAGAATGTAGCTTTACAAATCAAAAACTTACAATAGATTCACAAAACCCAAAAAGAAAGGCACTCAAGAATACTACAAAAGAAAATCATCAAACCACCAAAGGAAAAACCAAAAAAAGAAGATAGGAACAAAGAAGAGCTAGAAAAACAACTGGAAAATGAGGATTAAAATGGCAATAAGTACATACCTATCAATAATTACTTTAACTGTCAATGGACTAAATACTCTGATCAAAAGAATGTGGTTTTGGGCTTCCCTGGTGGTGAAGTGGTTAAGAATCTGCCTGCCAATGCAGAGGACACGAGTTCGAGCCCTGGTCTGGGAAGATCCCACAAGCCGCGGAGCAACTAAGCCAGTGCGCCACAACTACTGAGCCTGCGCTCTAGAGCCCGTGAGCCACAACTACTGAAACCCATGCACCTAGAGCCCATGCTCTGCAACAAGAGAAGCCACCACAATGAGAAGCCCACGCACTGCAACGAAGAGTAGCCGCCACTCGCCGCAGCTAGAGAAAGCCCGCGCGCAGCAACGAAGACCCAATGCATACAAAAAGAAAGGAAGGAAGGAAGGAAGGAAGAAAGAAAGAAAGAAAGAAAAAGAATGTGGTTTTAATGAGGAGATAGGAGCCCTTGCGGGGCTTTGAGCAGAAGAATCACCTAATCTGCTTGACATTGTAACAGAATCCCTCTGGCCGCTGTGTTGCAGTGGTTCAGGTGAGAGATGGTGGTGGCTTGGACCAGGGTAGTAGCAGTGGAGGTGAAGGAAATGATCAGATTCTTGATATATGTCTATATCCCATAAGTGTATAGGTAATATATGTATATAAACAGCTTTATTGAGATATCAATATAATTCATATACCATTTAATTTACCCATTTAAAGTGTACGATTCAAGAAAGACAAGGTTTTTGAACTGGGCAACCGGAAACATGGAATTGGCATCTATTACAGTGGAGGGAGAGCAGTAGTTTAGTTTGGGATGTGTTAAATCTACAGTTGCCAATGCCAGAAACCCGGGAATTATCCCTGACTCCTCCCATTCCCTTACCACCCCCAAACCCTATATGTGATCCATCAGCAAGTTGGGTCACTTCACTCTCCAAAATATATCTTGAATAAGTCCATGGAAGTAACACACAGCCTGAAGAGAGTCTGTTGTAGGGGGTCAGAAAGGTCTGGGACAGCTTCCCTGCAGAAGTGACACTTGGGGTGAGGCCTGAAGGATGTGTCAGAGAGAAATGGGCAAAGAAGGGAGGGTAGCAGGTGCCAGGCAGAGGGAACACACGTGCAGAGAGACAGGGAGAAGGCAGTGTGTCTGGAGCCGAGCACAGGAGAGCTTGGCGTAGGATGAGGCAGGAGAGGCGACTATTGAAAACATTGCTTGGGCAGGATCTGGGGGTCCCCAGTTGGTCAGACATCGGTCCTTTGGTTGCTGGATTGTGGGGAATTCTGATAGTGTCCTGGGGGAGGAGCCAGGATGGCAGGGGACACTTGGGGTGCGGATGCTGGTGCTCGGGATGAGGAAGTATTCCAATATTTAAACAAGCTTTATGGCCATGCAGGTATGTTCCAGCTGACTACCAGGGCTAGGGTGGAGATGGGCAGGGGCCCAACCAGGAGGACTTAGAGGGCACACAGAGAGTTTTGCTTGCATCTTGACAGTATTGGGGAGCCACTGCTGGGGCTGAGGGACAGGACACAAGTGGGTTTTACCAGGACCAGGGTGAGGGTAGTGAGGCATTGCCATGGGCACAGAATTTAAGTGGAGGCCAAAAATCAGTAACTAAGATAACTAATAATGCAATATTTTAAAATTTAAAGGTAATGCAAAATATCTACTGTACATGAAATACCAAAATTTTTAATAAAGACATCTAACGCTGTATTTATACAATGTGACTTCCTTCACCTCAGTCCAATCCTCGCCCTGTCAGAGACTGTCTTTATGTAAATTTTTGATATTTTGCTCATTGTGGACTTTTTTTGCATTAATTTGGATTTTTAATCACACAAAAGTATTATTTATCTTGATTGCTGAGTAATTTTGATGCCACCATAAATATTGTGCCTCACCTGCCTCACCCTAGTCCCAGCCCTGACTTTGAGGTGATAACTTGGGCTTGTGGGGAGTGGAGGCCTGTAGGGCTAGGGTGGGTGGGGGAGATGAGTTGAGGTGGGGTTCACGTGAGAGATGCAGCCAGATTGTGTGAATGTGGGCCGGAGGAGATGTGCGGGTAGGCCTGCTGCTCACTCCCCCTTCGGAGTATTCTGAGGAGGGGGCAAGAGGGGGATGCTGCCAGCAGCCCATCTGTCCTACATGCCTGCCAACCAGGCTTATGGGCTAGGCACCCACTTCCCTCAGTGAGTCTGCTGGAAAACCATTTTCCCAGGAGGTGGAAAGTAACTTACGGTTGAACTAGGCCTTGCTTTGGGTCTGATCCAAGATGGTCCCCAGGAGTTGATGGACCCCTATCTGCTCCCTTCCAGTGCCCACTCTGAGCCACTCCCCTCTTCAATTACAGCCTCCGTGAGCCCTGGTCCCAGCTGTGATTTCTCTCGTGTGGTCTGTACAGAGACCACCAACCACATGACCTGAGACTGACCCCATGAGCTTGTTGGCCTGCCTGTGCCACTTATGTCTCAGATTGTGCCCAGACCTTGATCATAACCTACCTCTGTGCTTCTGCAGGCTGTGGCTGGGAAGTAGATCCTGGATATCCATTAAGGGCCTCAAGCTCTAAGGCCATCCCATGATGTAAAGTTGTAGTCAAGTGGGACCTCTGAGTCTTGAGACATGATTGTCAAGACATTGTCAGGTCAGGACCATGTTGTCTCAGGCTCTGAATAAAGAAATAAGAGGGGCAGAGGGTATGGGGGAAAGGCACTGGCTCAGAAGTCAGCATACCTGGGTTCTAGTACTGGCTGCTGGGCTACCTACTTAGTGTGACCTTAAACTAATCCTTTTGTCTCTTTGAGCCTCAGCTTCCCGGTCTGACAGATTAGGAAATTAGACTAGAGGGGCCCCGGTGTTTCTGTTACCTGAGCATGTACTAGGTACTGTGGGGGAGCTCAAGAGGAATTTCTGGTCCTGTTCTTGAGGGTAAATCATTAAGCTGGTATATCAGCTATCACCACAATGATGCCGTGTGACAAGTCCACCCCACGCTCAGCCTCAGTGCCTTAACACAACAGTTATTTATCCTCACGCTCTCAGTTCTGCAGGTCAGCTGCCACTCAGCTGGGCTAGCTGGACCCTGGACTCTAGGCTGCAGGTTGGGTACAGGTTCATTCCACATAACTCTCCTCCTCCATGGGCCAGCAGCTACTCCATGGTCACCATGACCCAGACAGTAAGCCAAACTGGGCAAGCAGGTGTCCAGCCTCTGCTCAATTCACATCTTCTAATGTCCATTGACCAAAGCAAGTCACATGGCCAATCCCCAAATCAAGAGGTAGGGAAGTTTACTTACCCACCCAGCTATGGCAAAGGTGTGGATGTATAATACTACCACAGGAGAGTGAAGGATTGCGACCAGTAATCCACCTGGCACAGTTGGGGAAGATAAGAGTAACCCAGGGAATATGAAAAGGTGCTACACATCAGGGTGTGGCCAGTCCACCTCTACCTGCTCCTTAGCTGTGAGTCTCCAATCTGCCCAGTGGCACTGGCATCACTAGCCAGCTCAAACTTCAAGGACACCCAGGTCAGGTGTGGGGTGATGGGGTCCTTGGAGCTTCCCATATTGGCGACAGCACTAAGAGGGACTCAGCAGCTGCCTTTAACTGGCTCTTTTGTTTATTCCAGCAGGGATGTGAGCTCACCAGCCTGAGCTTCAGCTTGTTAAGACCATGCCACTGTGCCTTCATTCCCCTGGCAGTCTTTGTATCACACTGTGGAGCTTGGGAATGAAGCCAACAGCAAGTACAAAACTGAGAAGCTTTAAGGGACCAGGTCCTGAAATATCATCAGAACCCCTAGATGCAGCCATACTCGAAGCCATGCCTTCTCAGTTACATGAATCAATAAATTCCTTTTCTGTTTTAAACCAACATTCAAATTGGGTTTTCTGCCACTTGCAACAGCATGAGTGGGCTGGGCTTAATATAAGAGCTTGCCTACCCAAGAGGATCTCACGTGGGAGGGAGGGTGGCAGGTACTTCCCGGGCACAGTGTGATGTGGAGCCTTGCTGCTCAAAGTGAGGTCTTTGCATCAGCAGTATTAGCATCACTTAGAGGCTTATTAGAGATGCAGAATCTTGGGCCCCCGCCCCCAGATCTTCAGAATCGAACTATTCATTTTCATACATTTTAACTAGAGCTCTCTTCATTTGTACATTAAAATTTGAGAAGCATTTGTGTTGGGGATCAGGACAAGCCTCCCCCACCCCCTCCTTTGTGACTGGGTACAGGTTAGCAGTTGACTGGAGTTGGGACCAGGGTTCAAATTCTGGCTTCATTACTTACGAGTGGAAGGGTAATGACAGTTGTGTTTTTAAATATCTCTGAGCCTCAGTTTCTCTCCTGGAGAACAGGGGTAATAACAGTAACTACCTCCCACTGCTTTTGAAAGGAAATCAGTGTATTTAACTCATGGAAAGTGCTTGGCAAAGAGGAAGGGCTCAAAATGCACCAGCTATGATTATTTCCACAATTCTATAGTGGGGCTGCTTTATGTTAAACCCACCTAATAACTTCTGATAGACAGAATGAGACAACATTTTGGGAATGTTTAAATTAATGAAAAAGTAGTGATTTTTCCAAATTTTAAATAAAGCCATTCACAGGGGTTGTTTCAGCTGCGTGTGGTTAGTAGTTGGTTGGTTTTGACCTGTACACCAGGTGAAGAGGCAAAGTGAGGTCACCAAGAGGGGGCAGTGCTCTGAGCTGAGAGTCAAAGGGTCAAAAGGGCCTTGTCTTACAGGGAGAGGGAGGATCAGAGCAGTTGGGCAGGGAGTCCTGGCTGAAGACAGAGCCCAGATAAAACCACTCTGAGCTTTGTCCATGATGAAACAAATCATAGTGACACTGGCTTCTCTGTAGCCCTTTGACCTGCTGGAGTACAAGACTGTTTCTCCAACTCTGTGGCTTCACTTGTTGAACAAACCTCAGAAGAGCTCCAAGTGGGGCTTGAAAGCCTGACACAGCCCAGATCCTCTGTAGAGGAACACAGGGTGGAATCGCCGGAAGCTGGCAAAGGCCATGAAGGAGGGGAGCCCTGCCACCTGGGAGTCACTCAGCCTCTGCAGATAAACACAGCCCAGTGAGACATTTGATTCGAGGTCTGGGGACTTCTGTTATTGATTCTGTGTGTGGCTGAGAGTTGAGCTACCCGTCCAACAGAGACCATTAGCTGAGGTAAGAGTGGGGTAGGAAGGGGCTCCGGCAGGGTGCCGCCAAGGCTCCAGAATGAAGTCTTCCACCTTGTCTTGGAATCCTGGGCATCCTTGATTCCACTCTGGGAATCCACTCTGCGGGAGAGACTGACCTTGGCTTTTGAGATCTGTAGCAGGGGAAGTGGGAAGGGATAAAAGTTTCCTAGATAGCTTTAGTGCTCACAATCAGTCTCTGAAGTATGATCTGTGGATTAGAAACGAAGATACTGAGATTGAGAGATGGAGAAACTCCCAACTCTGGCTTCAGGTAAGGAGAGGTGAAGGAGAGAACAGACTGGAAGTCAAGCAGAACTGGGTTCCAATTCCCCTCGTACTATGTGTTTTGTTAGTTCTCTGTGAGATCATGGGCAAATCACCTCTTTGTGCATTCATTTCCTTATCAAAAGGTAGGGATAAATACACCTTTTTTGAAGGACTGATGTTAAAATGATCCATGGTAGCACAATTAAAGTATTGATACATAGAGCAGTACATGGGACACAGGAAGGAAGTAAAGATTGTTGCTTATTAGTTCATTTAGAACCTAAAGGTCTAGGGGGATTAACATGGACAGGGTGGTGAATTCAGGAAGTTCCCCTCTGAGGAGGTGATACTTCAATTGAGATAAAAGGTAGGCAGCATTATGAGCATTAAGGGATAAGGGATTCATTACAGGAATTCATTGTAGTCTTATAGTGAGAGGAACCAAGGAAGTGAAGTCTGGAAGGGGAAGGGGAGTTGGAGGATCAGAGAAAGAGCCAGTAACAGTCCTGCAGGCCTGGTGTAGGTGGATAAGTTGAAGCACACGCAAGAAATCAAGCACATCCAACAAGCAAGGTGAGGCCATGAGGGGAGTTCATGGAGAGGGCTTTGAGGTACTGTTGTCTCTGTTCCTCTTCTGCCTCTCTGGGCTTGCAGCCACACATCTGGAGGTGGGCCTTGGGTAGCTGTTGGTCAGCAAGGCCAGCAGTTGGGAAGATAATCTGGACAGAGAGCAGAGTGAGGACAACCTGGGATGCTCCAGCTACCTCTGTGTCTGCCCATCAGCATATCTGACTGCCATGATCTTTTGAAAATAATGGCTGATGCTTCATTTCCTCCTTCCACATCTGGTTCAAGCTCCCAGTCTGGCCAACTCTTTCCCAGAACCATGCAATAGGGAGATTCTGGGAGGTAGTTCCAGCTTATCCCAGTTGATAGTACATTCCATTCCAATGCTGCTGCACTCGTTACAAGATAGAGAAAACTTGGAGATGAGAAAGTTTGGAATGGGAAAAATCAGGAGTTCTCTCATGGACATGTTTAATTTGAGATGCCTGTTTAAAATGGCCCCCAATATTCCTGTGTCCTTCTGTTCATACCCTGAGTAATCCTTTCCCCTTGAGTGTGGTCTGAATTTAGTGACTCACTTCCAGCAAACAGAATTGGGGAGAGGTGGTGGAAGGTCCCTTCTGTGATTGATTACAAAAAGACCATGGTTTCTGTGTTGGGTACTCTTTCTTATTCTCCTGCTCACTTTCTGTGAAGCAAGGCAGCCACCGTGCTGTGGGCAGTCTACAGAGAGGTTCTCATGGCAAGGAACTGAGGGAGACACCTGGTCAACAGCCAGTGAGAGACAGGGACTCTCAGTCCAGTAACCTGCAAGGAACTGAATCCTGCCCACAGCCACAAGAGTGAGCTTGGAAGAAGATCCTCTCTTAATCACACCTTCAGATGAGACCACAGCCCCAGCCAACAGCCTGACTACAACCTCATGAGAGAACCCGAGCCAGAGGCACCCAGATAAGTGGCACACGGATTCCTCACTCACAAAAACTCTGAGGCAATACATCTTTATTGTTTTATGCTGCTAAATTTGGGGATAGGTTTGTTACTTGGCAATAGAGAACTAATACACTCAAGTGGATACTTGTGCTTAGAGCTTAAGGGAGAGGTCAAGGGTGGACATATATATTTAGGAACCATTAGCGTTTGATGGCATTTGAAGCCATGGAACTGAGTAATACTATTTAAGTAGAAACAGTAGCCCGAGAAGAGCAAAGTTCTGAAGAGTGAACCTTGGGGCTTCCCAACATTCAGAGGTTGAGTAAATGAGAGAGATTCAGCAAAGCAAGTGGGCACAAAGTGGCTAAGGTGAAAGAGGAAAGGCAGAAGTGTGTGGTGTTGAGTCAAGATAAGGTCATGTGTCAAGGTGGTGGTTGGGGTCAAGGCTGCTGATAGGTCAGTCAAGGTGAAGACAGGAGTGCCCTTTGGCTTTGACCACATGGAGTTGGTTGGTGACCTGGACAAGAGCAGTTTGAGCCAAGTGGAAGCCCACCTGGAGAGGACTGAGGAAAGCGTGGAGGGGAGGTGATTTGTGCGCTTGACTGTGTAGCGTGAGGCATGCCCGGAGAAATACGGACTTTCCCTTTCAGTTCCAGTATAACAGTGTTTGCTTTTCTATGTGGTCCCTGGCCTTCGGAGGTGGCTGGCAGGAGAAGGAGGCCGGACAGAATGAAGGGTGGCTTTCGGGAACAGGACACGGCTGGGGCAAGTTTGGTGGCAGAGCCAAGGAGCTCAAGTTAAGACAGTTTCTTTGTATGTCCTGAGCTAGAATCTACCTTTCAGTCATTCAACAAACACTCACTGTGTGCCAGGACTCTGCCAGACTGGGGTGACCTGTCATCAGGTCAGATATCACCCCAAAGGGAGAGGATTCAAGGTCTAGGGGAGGCAGACTTTTAAGTAAACATCATAGGACCTTCCAATTAGTTAAGTGTAACAGAGGTGTGTCCTGTGCTATGGGCAACCAAGGGAAGGAGGGCCTGAGTCTTGCAAATGAAGACCTCCTGGAGGAGGTGGCCCTGAAGCAGAGCCTGAAAGACTGAGTGGCTAGTACTGTGCCAGGTCCCTTCTCTCTCCTCCCCTCCAGCCCTACTTGCTCTCTTTCCTTTTCTAACTCCTCCCCCTTCCCCTCTTTCTTGCCTTCTCTCCCTCCTCCTTCCCTGGCCCATGATGAAAGGCCTTCCTGGCCTCCCAGCTGATGAATTATGCATGCCCTTCAGCAGTGTGCCTGGCATCCAATTAGGACCTGGCCAGGTTGATAACAGAGACAGATTAAAATGTAATTCATTGAGGTTGACATTTAAGCCCCAGTGTGAATGGCAGGGAAGAAAAGCAGTGCTCTCCCAGAACCTTGGGGTAGGGGCTCTCAGCTACCCGCACTTGCTTAACTCAAGCCGGTTTAGCATGCGGGCTGGGCCTTCTGCTGCACCACCGGTCTGGGGAAGAGTCCACAGCAGGCTTTGAGCTAAAGCAGTTTTTTTTTTAACCTTTTATTTGGAAATAATTTGAGATTTACACAGGAGTTGTGACGATAGTACAGAGAGTTCCCATATACCCTTCACTGAGATTTCCCTAATGTTAACATCTTATGTAACTATGGTATAATGATCAAAACTAAGAAATTTACATGGGTACAATACCATTAACTAAACTACTGATGTTTTTCGGATTTCAGCCAATCTCCTACTAATGTCCTTTTTCTGTTCTAGGATCCAATCAAGGATCCCAATCGCAAAACAGGCTGCTGTGGCCTTGCCTCTACAGGGACAGCATCTCTCCCCACACCCCAGACCAGTGGTTCTCAAACTTTAGAGTCCAGAGTGTTACCAGGGATTTTTGCTTAAAAGGCACATTCTTCCCTAGAATCTTGATTCAGTAAAACTTGGGTAGAACCCTGGCATCTGTATTTTTAGCAAGCATCCCAGGCAATGGAGAACTGCTGGCCCTGACCAGCACTCCAAGCAAAGCCGGGTGGGTTCCTAGTTCTTTGGCAAGTCATTGTCCACCAGCAGGTTTCCGTCATCCCAGCTCAGCCCTAGGACAGAGCAGGGTTACCCCTACCCATCACTTATTGCCAGATCCTGAGGGGGAGGAGAGCTGGGCTAATAAGCTGGCCAGGGCAAAACCCCAGGGAAGCCCTGCTTGGAGAGGAGAGGAAATAACTTTTATCTGTCAGTCACAGATGTATATATGTTTTCTCATTTAATTTGCAAAATAACCCCTGTAAGTAGATACTATTTTTCCCATTGTATAGATGAGAAAACTTAACACTAGTGATATTCAGTGTAGGGTTGCCAGGTATAGCACATAAAATTATAGGAGGCCCAGTTAAAGTTGAACCTCAGATAATACAATACCGGTGACACACTAATCTTAAAAAATAATTATTGTTCATCTGAAATTCGTATTTCACTGGGTCCCCTGTATTTTATCTTGCAACCCTAAGTGATATGCTTTGGTTGCAGAGCTGGTAAGTAGGCCTCGACCCAAATCTGCCTCGATGTCTGTAGCATGGCATACCCTGTGCCTACCTGCTCGGTGCCATCCTCACCTGCTGGACCACAAGCAACAGGAGGTGGGGACCATGTGTATAGGTCCCCTGCTTATCTACAGGGCTTGGCACAATATGGCAGTAGGTGCTTAATAAATATTTGTTGAATTAATGAATGCACAAATGCACTTACTACTCTCTTTGTACAAAAGAAAGCTGCAAATGATGGTGATTAAATGGAAAGGCTAAGCTGGTGAGGGGTGGTGTGACAAACTTGCCAACAGGAATGCAAGAGGAGTTTGAGGGTCCGAGGTCTCATGTCCACACCTGGGAACCCCAGCCCTTGCACCCCGAGCAAGGGCAAAGAGCCAACTCTTCTCATTTCAATCTCTCAGGGCCTCTGCCTTCCCAACTGGGAAATGGGATTGGGTCCCTTGCAGCGCTAAGCTTCTGTGATTCTATGGTTTTTCTTCCTAACTCCACCTTCCTGAGCAGGGAAAGAATATGACCAAATTACAGGGTTTGCTCTCAACTATGGTATCTACCTCCCACACCACTATTTCCTCGTGCTCCTCTTCTTCCTCTCCCTCATCCTCCTCCATGACAATTTTCTAAGCACCCCTGTGGTGCCTGGCCTTGAGTTCCTTCCTAGAATACTCCCTTCCACACCGTCAGACCAAATCAGAAGCCCAGAGAGACCCAGCACAGCACAGTTCTTTGCAGACAAGGGAAGATGTTGGGAGCACATTGTATCTTTTAAAATAGACCCGTTGTCGTCGGAATGTATTTTTAGCTGTGGGAGAGATTGGCATGCTCTCAGTGCCACCATCTGCCAAAGGCAGTTGCTAGGCAACTGATACTGACGACAGCAAGGGGATGACTTCATGGAGGATCTGGGGACCCTTATGGCCCAATCCCTCTCCACTGTCTAATTCCTGCATGCTGACAGCGAGACCCAAGGGAACCAGCATCCCTCCTTCTGGGAGAGGGCAGGGAGCTGGTTTAAGGCCTGTGAGTTGAGCACAGAGGATGCTGTTCATGTAACAAGGGATACTGGGCCATCACTGCCACCTTGATTGGTAAATTTTCTATTTAGAAACTTTAGATACTACTGTGGTTTAAGGCTGGGCTCTGGACTCAGTGAGTCCAAAGGATACACATCCCTCTCCCCAGCAGCCCCATAGGCACTGGTCTGAATCAGAGCAGGAGCTGTTTGGAAGTTGCCAGCCCAGAGCAGGCTCTATGGATAAGGCAGCCAGCTGGTAGCCAGGACCCCTTGGTTCTGGCTCAATTCTGCTTTTTGCTCTCTAGGTGATTTGTGGTGAGTCTCTGCCTTTTTCTGGCCCCCAATTTTGTCACCTTCCAAGTAAGGATATGGAACCAAATAAAATGCATTTATAGGGATAAAAAGCAGAATAACCACAGAGGAGAAAAAAGCCAGTCAGACCTGGGTTCAGATCCTGACTTTGCCCCTTACTGCTCCTGTGTGACTTCAGGTAAGATACTGAACTCCTCAGTTTCTCAATCTGTAAATGACAACAGTGACACTCATTGTATTGTACAGATTCAACAAAGCAGCACATGGAAGATGAGCAGAGCACTTTTATTTTGGAGTCCAGTAAATGGTTAGGTATTTTTTCATTTCTGTAGCAGAGACTATATAAGGTGCCCACTGCAACCATTTCTCCTATCCAGAGTAATATTTTAAGCTGGGCACATTTCCAGCCTCCCTTGCAGCTAAGTTGTCACTAAGGACACATGAAAAGAAGGGATGGGTACAACTTCTACCTCACTCACTTGTAGCAAATTGCTTCCCTGGTTGTCCTCTCTTTTCCTTCCTACAAGCCAGGGCACGGATATGCCCGTGACACCTCTTTGACTACGCAGAGCAGGAGAACATGCTGGGGTTGGGGAGGGGTGGCAGAACAACAAATTGGAAGGAACCTGGATCCCTGTATTAAGAATAGGACTGAATGCATGTGGTTTGCTTCGGAGGGCTCAGAGCACTGCAGGTGAGTTGGGAGGTGACAAAGGGAAGAGAAGGCAGCCAATAAAGGCCAACTACCACAGTGGATGACCAGGGCTTAATTCCATGGGGAAGTTCTGAAAACCAGTGTAAAACTCAGCCTTCAGAGCTAGCCAAGCGTAAGGGAACTGGGCAATGTTTATCCCCACACCCATCAGTCTCAGGGTGGTGGAGAGGGGGGGATTAGTTCCCAGGCACTTCCCAGTCTTCTCTGTGTTGGTGGGTAGAGTGAATGTCAGCAGCCCGAAAGCAGCCCTCTGTCAAAGATGCAGGTGCTGGCATTGGAAGCCAAGCTGGTGGGCATGGGCCCGGTAAAGGGACCTGAGGGAATATGAGCCCAGCACCAGCAGCATCAGCTATGGTTCTTCAGAAAGAGAAATAAACTCCTGTGTTCTTCAAGTCACTATATATTGAGGATTCTTTTGCAGCATAACTTTTACCCTAATTTAATTTCTGAATGCTATGTATATGGGAAGTTTTGGTTTTATGTAATCTCTCCAAGCTCCTGGACTCCATGTGATACTCATGGAGGTTATGTCATGGTTGAGGAAACAAGGTTCATGCTAAGGAGCAGACGTGTCTCGACAGAGCATACATCACTTGGTATTTCTGGGGCTCAGGTACTACATGGTGTAGGCCCTCAGAGAAGGGACAGATGAGTGTGGACAGGCATAGTCAGAGAAGCTGAAACTTTACCTGCCAGAGACGACTTGGAGAGATGAGGTGGAGGGCTTCCTCACTGAGGCATGGGGTAGCTCCTCTGGCAGGTGTGGGGTAAGCAGGTACCTTGGCTCACGTGACTGTAGTGTGTGGTCTTGGGCTGGTAGATGTTGGATTTAGTTGCATTGTGCATTTAGAGGAGTGGGCTGCAGGGTGCCTTTTAGCTGAGAGTGACTTGGTAGAGGGGGCCCAGCTGCAGGGCACATGGCTATTGCTCCCTGTATTCTGAGGTGGGGAAGCTGGTGGCAGGTGCCCCCCATCCCACGCCTGATGCCACTGCTGTCCAGCTGGCGTGTCAGAGCTCACTGAGGCTGTGGCCTGCCCACAGTGAGGGAGCAGAGGTGAGGGTCCTGTAGTGCACTGGGTGACCAGCAGAGGCTGGGCACTCATGTGGGCAGCGTGTCCCACCATCTCAGCACACAGCAAGCCCTCAAACTGTCTTGGAAGGCAGAGCTGGGGGCCCCTTAGAGATCATCTATTCTAGCCTCTCATTTTGAGGATGATGGCACTGAGCCCAGAGAAGGGAATGAATTTCCAAGGCCAGCAGAGTAACCTGAATCCAGATTTCTTGACTTCCCAGGATGGGGGAATGCAGCTGACATAAAGATGGGGGTGCATGCCTCAAATCTGCTGCCAGCCACCTCTGAGCCATTTGCTCCACCTGTAAGACCCTTTTACTTATTCATGAATCTCAGAACTAGAAGAGAACTCAAGAGATGATCAGATCAGGTCCCTCAGTCTCCAGGCTTGTGTGCATCCTCAGCTATAGCAGCTGGCTTGAGGTCACCTTTCTCTGCCCTTCAGACACCAGAGCTCCTCTCTGCCACCTCTGTGTGTTCCACCACAGTGGTCTGCCAGTTCTCCCTGGTGTCTTACTGCAGTCATTCCTGTTTCACATTTGGTTTGATTTATTTTAACCTCTAGATACAGGTTGGCTTTGCTGCATTATGCATTATGACGGTGAGGAGTGGGTTGGAATCAGTGAATTCGCCCTCATTCTCTGTCCTATTTCTATGGGAAAGGGGGTGGAGGGAAGGCTCCAGCCCTCCACCCCCCACCCCCATGGATTGAGGACAAGTACATGAGAATGAGACTGTCTACCCAGACTCCCCAAGTCCTAGTCAACCCCAAGGCTCTGGAGGGAAGAGTGAATGCAGTGTCCTTCAGAGGGCAGTGGGCTATACAGCCTTGACCCAAACCCAGGCAAATGAAAATCGCCCTTTGCTGCTTTGTTACAAATCCCATCACCTCTCCTCCCTCCTCATATCTATAAATGTGGAACATTTTTTTCCCTGTTCTAGATTCTCTTTGCATTTCATTCGCTTTGGGAAAATATGAGCATCTTTCTTTGTTCTCTTTGAGCAGTTTGTGTCTGGAATGGAGAGAAAGAGAAGAACGGGTGTAGCCTTCGTCCCTCAAGGGAGAAGGGGAATCTCTCTGTAGCCAGTGCTAAGTGCCTATGCCCCATGCGGGTGGGGAGGCCTCTGGGGGGCGCCCTGTCGATTTGGGGAAATCAGACTACAAGTCAAGGTGCTTATGGCCAATACAAGATATAAGATGGACTAAACTGTGTGTGTGTGTATGGGGGGGGCATCCTGAATATACACATAGCAAGAAGGGAAAGATCAGTGTGGACTCTAGTAGTTAGAGAGGGCATTATTGGAACAAGAAGTCTCCAATGGGAGGCTGACAGATAGGATTTGGGCAAGATGAGAAGAGAAGCAGAAACGGGAAGCGCCAGTGTTCAGGGGGAAAGGGGAAGAAAGCAGGGGCCCCATGCTTGAAGGAGTAGGAACAAGGCTGGAGAGTTAGGGTAATTTCAGGGGTAGATGGACAAGGGCTGTGGGAGGGGGCAAACTGGCAAAGAACCAGGTAGGGCAGGGTGAAGGAGGGACGTTTATCCAAAGCCAAGTCCAGACAGGAGGCCAGCTAGTCAGCACCAGACCTCTGATGACCTGGGAAGGTTTCATGGGACAGTGGAACATCCGTGTCCATTTTCCAAGAGCTGTTCGGGGATGGTGGGTGGGGATGCTCAGTGAGTGGAGCAGAAAGAGGGAGGAGGGGCAGTTCTTGTGGAGTGTGATGTATCTCAAACCCCAGGAGGCCTGGAGATGTCCTCACAAATCCCGCAGACCTTCTACACAGCACATCCATGAAGAACAGGGCTAGATGGCAGGGGCAGGGAGGGAGGCTTGTCGTGTCATCTCTCCCCCTGCCCCCACCCTAGGAATCCATGGGATGAACGAGCCAGCCTTGCCACACTCCGGGGGAGTGTCCTTGTCAAAGCGATGGCAGCAGCCTCACCTGAAAGTAACAATTGTGAAAGCACTTTGTGCAGAAATCTTCTGTCTCCTGCAGTTTCATTCTGAAACAGAATTACCTCTTGCCCACGGGATGGAATTCTCCATTCCTTCCCATAGCATTTGAAGCTCTCAGTAACTTGGCCCTGACCTAATATCCTATTCTCATTTCTCATCATTGTTCTGTATCATCATTGTTGTCATCATCACATGAGTAATTAAAATTAACTAGCTTTTATTAAGCATCTATATGTGCCAGGAGTTCTTCTAGGCATTAAAAATGTAATAACATTTCATCTTTTCCACAACCATCTGGGTAGAAACTATTATTCTGTCCATCTCACAGAAGAGGCAGATGAGGCACAAAGAAATGACTTGACCTAAGGTCTCTCCACCAGCATGTGGCTGGACAGTGGAGGCATCAGACACTGAACTTCTTGTGTTCCATGCTTGCCCGTGCCCAGCAGCCTTTCCCCAGGCTGTCCCCCCCGGCCTGGACTGCCTCCCCACCCCTCAGCTTCTCTGCACCCGATGGACAGCCACACAAGACCTACCTGCAAGACCTAGCTTAAAAGTCACCTCTGTGGAAACTCTTCTCCAGCTCCCTGGGGAGCAACTTTCTCTAGGCCTCCCCAGCACACCCTGATTATGATGTCAATCAAATCATGCTTCTGGTTTTTGTTCATGTGCCTGTTATTTCCCTCAAAGGAAGAGACTACTCTTTTTAAAAATGTTTGCATTTTTAAGGAAACGTTTAATTGACATACAGAGGAACTAAAGGAAATACATTTTGTTCAACTTCATGCCTTTCCTCTTCCTCCCCTCCCACCCCCCCAGGTCTGGTATGGAGCAGAGGTGCAATTAATATTCATTAAATGGAGATGTCTTTCTGGCCCCACTCAGCCTTTTTCCGGACCACCCACTTCCCGACTCTTTGCTGTGTGGGAGAATCCAGACATCTTGTACAGCTGCAGCTCAGTGTGTCCCATTTTGGCTGGAATTCAAGGAGCAACTATAGACAAATAAGTATTATTACAACTGCATCAATCAACATCTCTCTCCTCAAATGCTCTCACGAGGAAACAAGAATGATCTCAGTAAGACGCTGTCTTGTTTAAGCCCAAGTGTCTTTTTTGGTGCCTAGGGAGTGTGTGATCCTTGGAGGGACCCCACCATTGACCGTCTATAACAGAGTCTGTATAGTCTGAGGCTGCACGCCCCTAGAGGCAGACAGTCCTGAATTCAAATCCAGACTGTCACTTCTTCTCTCTGTGAACTTGGACAAGGGTCTTAACTTCACTGAATTTCAATGTTCTCATAGGTCACATGGAATCAATAATACTTCTCGGGGGTGTTGTTGCAATGATTAAATGAAATAGCACATTTAAAGTGTCAAAAGATTTCCCAGGCAATTAATATATAAAAACTTCCCTTTCCTCTTACTTCTCAATTAATTGTTGCGTTCTCTCCTCTGTATTGAGGGTATGGTTTGTAATCACAAAGCTTTGTATCAGCAGCTAGATGGTAAATCCCAACCCTACCTACAGTTTGAAGCCTCTTGCAGAGCACAGAGGAACCAGTATAGAGAAGCTTTCCTGGAGAATCGAGGCTTGGTCTGGGCACAGGAGGAAGAATCACATTTAACATCAGATTTTCAGATCTTTTGTGGGGCACTAAGGTATCCTGGAGAAAAGGAAAACTGGGAATTAGAAGCCCCCAACCACAAAGCTCCCCTTGCTTTGTGACACCACCTTGGGAACCATCCATGATTTGTCTGCAGGGGAAGTTGCCTGTGTGATGGAGGCCTGGATGCGGGGCTTGGGGACTGCCATGCATGGGCAGGGCAGAACTTTGCTGCTGTAGTAAGAAGAACTTCTTGTCCAGGGCAACTGGCTCACTTGGCAAACTGTTTAGAAAGAAAGCTTATGAAACTTCAGACTCAAGTGACCAGGTGCCTCCATTTGCGTGGAGCTTAGGTATGACAGAATTTGGCGTTTTTGGCCAGTCCATTCAATTCAGTTTAATAAAATATCCTGATACCCTCTTTAGGTCAGATGTAGTGGTAGCAGTGGGGATCCAGGGAAGGACAAGATAAATTGCCACTCTTGCAGTGCTCACTGTTTCTAGAATGATGTATGGGGAGGTATGAACTAGAAACATGGGGTGCTAACTTCCGCTTAGGACCAAAGGGAGGCCTGACTTGAGACTTGAAGGATGAGGGATTTGTTGCTATTATGTTGTGTCAGGTGAGTATTTTCACTTTAACAGCCAAGAAAGTGTCATGTAATGGTTAAGGACAGTCAGACATACCTGGGTTCAATCCCAACTCTGTCACTTATTAGCTGTGTTACTGTAGGAAAGTCACTGAATTTTTCTGAGCCTCAGTTTCCTTTTCTGTATAATAGGAATAGTGATAAAAAACTTCTACTTGAAATGGTTTTTTGTGAAGATTAAGAGAGACAATGCATATAGCACACTTACACAGTGCCTGTGTAATCATCTAGTAGCTGCTGGTGGTGACAGCATAATTAATTTCCTCTAAGAGGCCTGGGAATGGAGGAGTTATCATCTCAGAGTGAATATACACTTGGTGCTTTATGATCCTCGTCTCTTGGCCTTCTCACATTTTCTACAAAGCTCATAAATTCCCTCCCCACTCTGCCATCAGGAAAGACTGGTTCTACCAGACCTCAATTCAGTTCTTCACTCATCCTGGTGCCCTTCCTCTTCCAGGGCTGGTAGGAAATAGGTTAACAGAGAGAAAACACAAGCACAGCCACATTTCATTGCTAGCTTGGACTTTGGCTTCAAATTCCAATGAAACCACAGTGAGTTGGATTGGACCCTTCTCATGATCAAGTCAATCCTTCATCCCATAGAGAAATTAAAGACCGAAACCTCCTATTCTTCAGGGTTATTTTTTTTTTTAATTTATTAATTATACCTTCAAGTTTTTTTTAAACAAATGATCTTTTTTTTTTTTTTCCTCTGGCACGCGGGCCTCTCACTGTTGTGGCGTCTCCCGTTGCAGAGCACAGGCTCCGGACGCGCAGGCTCAGCGGCCATGGCTCACGGGCCCCGCTGCTCCGCGGCATGTGGGATCTTCCCGGACCGGGGCACGAACCCGTGTCCCCTGCATCGGCAGGCGTACTCTCAACCATCTGCGCCACCAGGGAAGCCCCAGGGTTTGTTTTGTTTTGTTTTGTTTTTTTAATTCTCCTCAGTCTCAGCCATGAGAGACCTCACTCTGGGGTGAGTGAGTTCCTTATTTAGCAGGTGCTGTGTTCAAATTATCTCACTATGAGTATAGATTTTTCAATTTCCCCATAGTTTTCTATGAGAAAACTTGTTTCCCCCTGATTTTTCTGTCAGGTTGTACTTTATATATTTTGAAGCTATGTTATTGGGTGTGTACAAGTTCATGGTTACATTAACTTCTTGCTGGATTTTTTTTTTTTTTTTTTTTTTTTTTTATGTGGGGCGCGGGCCTCTTTTTTTTGTGGCCTCTCCCGTTGCGGAGCACAGGCTCCGGACGCACAGGCTCAGCGGCCATGGCTCACGGGCCCAGCCGCTCCGCGGCATGTGGGATCTTCCCAGACCGGGGCACGAACCCGTGTCCCCTGCATCGGCAGGCGGACTCTCAACCACTGCGCCACCAGGGAAGCCCCCTTGCTGGATTTTTTAATCATAGAGCGTCCATCCTTATCCCTTTCATGGTTTTCAGCATAAATGCCATATTTCTCTACACTTTCACTTTCATTCTTTTAAAATTTTGTTTCAGGTATGTCTTTTATAAACTACATATAGCTAGATTTAAGTCCAATCTGATAACCCCCAACTTTTAATAAGTGGGTTTAAGCCATTTCCATTTATTAAGATGACTGTTAAATTGGTTTTATTTCTGCAGTCTTATTTTATATTTCCTACTTTACATGCTTTTCCTTTTTCCCCCTCTTTTACTGCCTTTGGTTTGATTGTCATTGTTTTCTTTGTTCTCCCCTTCTTCCTTCTTCTGTTAATATGTATTCTCAGATTTGGTGAGGTTGTTGGCTACCTTTCTGTGATGCTGTTTGTGTGTGTGTGAGTTTTTGGTTTTTTTCTCTCTGTGCTCATCACTCTTTAGTTGGCGTGTGTCTGTGTATGTGTGTATGTGCTGCTTTTATTCAGCTCCCTGGGCCCCCAGTTCATATCCAGACCTTATGTTTGTCTGTGTCTGTGTGAAGTTTCATTCTGTATGGATATTGCAAATTTAAGTGACTGAGTTAGCAGATCACAAGTCCTGGTTGCCAGAGTGTCCCATGCCTGTCCAGACCCATCTCAGATAAGCAGTTTAGGATGGGCCACAGCCCCAGACAGGAGAACAGCTTTCCTTAGCTCAGATTCCGGTCTGGGAGCCTGACTTTGGTCTCCTACCTGCATGAGGAGTTCACTGACCCTCCTAGGCTTCAGGAGTTGAACTTGGTTCTTGCTTCAGGTCTGAAAGTACAGTAGGTCTGCAACTTCTCTGTGTACCTTTAAAACAGGTCCTGGTCTAGGGCTCTGTGTCCTAAGGGGTCTTAGTTCAGACTGATGACTAGATAGATGTAAAATGACCCTTCCCCAGGCTGACCCTGTCATAATTGTGAAAGAGGCAGAGTTAGTCTTTGTTGCATTCTCTTCCTTATCTTTCTTTCATCGCTCCTCTCCCATCTTTCCCTCTCCTCCCACTACTTCCATCTTGACCTGGACTCTTCTGGTCTGAAAAACCTGTCTCCTCATCTGAGGGTCTTGAGCTTTACCACCCCTTATCCTCTCTGGCACATTTGTGTTGTAAAGAAGGAATCACCAAGGGTGGCATTTCAGGAACAGGTAAAGATGGAGTTTTGGATGATGCCCTCTATGTTTTCCTGTAAATCAGAGGGTGTGAGGTTGCATCTGGCAAGGACCACACTTTTTTCTCCTGAGTCCCCCTCAAACCCCACTGAGTCCAGGCCTCTGACATCTGTGGATGGTGGCTCTGATAACCCCACTCCATTGTGAATATCTTCTCAGGAAGGTTTAAATAAACAATGATTTCATAGGATGTTAGTCAGAACTAAGAGGTAAAACCAAAGTGATCTCTTCTTTCATTTGCCTTCATGTGTCCTATGGAAAGGTCCTCAGGAGGTCAGTTCTGATGGCCAGTGAAGTTGTGCCATCACTTCCCACCTGAGGGTGGAAGACAGCCCCCCTGGGGACTTGGCCAAACTGGACAGAAGGCAGCATGTAAGAAAATTTTCTACTGCCCATTCCATGTCCCGTTGATCCTCACCTCCCAAAGTGTCCAGTCACCACTGTAGAGCTCACAGTTCTCATTCCCTGCCACTGGTGCCCTGGCCTGCCAGGTGATGAAGCTTCTGTTTCATTCTAAATAGAGCAGAGGATGTTGAAAATCTTCCATGGCTTCTGGCAGGTGAAGGATCAAAGTGGTGCTTGGCAGCCACAGGCACAATCAAAAAGGTTAAGATCAAAGGGCATGGGCTCCATTGGAAAGTGAACTCTCCTGTTCCTCATTACAGTCCTCACCAAGGCTCCTATCGTCCTCTGCCGCAAGGAACAAGGATGAGGAATTTGGGCTGCGGCTGGCTGCTGAAGCCACGTGCTGACAGACAATCCCGGAACAGCTGCAATGTCATTGTAAGCCTTGAAATTAAAATAAAATCCATTGATTTATAAGAGGAAAACAGGGTCAACACTAGTGGGGTCAGAAGAACCAATTCCGAAAGCCCTTGGGTTGGCCTAAATCCTACATATAAAATGGGTGGTGGAAGTGTTTGCCATGGAAACCATCAGAGGGAAGCTGAGGGAATCCAGGTCTTGGCAGGTGATTGCAGCCGTTGTTGCTGGCACACAGCACACCAGGGGAAATAACTGAGGCCTCAGTAAATAGGAAATCTGGAGGGGCCAGAGCCTAGGCTCAATGTATTTTGTAAGGGGAAGGCTTCCTCACTGAGGATGGGGAATCTGCTTTCCAAACTGTATGGTCAGCAACTTTGTGTATTTTGTGTCTGTAGGAGTTTATTTTAGCTCTGTGGTGAAGCTTTTTTTTTTCTTTTTTAACAAAACTTTGAATAGGGTGCCCACAAGGTATTTGCTTGCGGCTTTATTTCCCTCCCTGCCTGGGTATGGAGAGGTGAGCAGCACTCTTCCCCTGACTCAAGCAAACCCCTTCCTCTCTTTGTGCCTCAATTTCCCCATCACACAATGAGGATGTGAGATTAAATGAGCACTTCCCAGATGCACTTTTTAGAGAAGTGTTTGAACAAAACTTGGGTGAGGTATTGGGCGGATGGGATTTAAGTGTCCTAGTACTAAGATGACTGTGTGCAAGTTAAATTCAAGTTGGCGTGCAAACTGCCTCGGCTTTTGGCTGCAGAGTGAGGGCAAGCTTGACTCCTGTTCCTCACCCCAAATCTGCACAACTTGGCTTGCTTCTTCCCCCCTGGATGTTCTCCAAGGTTCTTCCCAGCTCTGACAGGGAGAGCGCTGCTGTAGGCTATGTGTCCTCAGCCCTCAGAGGTAGCTGTGGCAATTGCAATTTCATTTTTCCTGGAGGACAAGTTCCCCTGGACTATTGCAGACCGCTGCACAGGCTTTATTATGGAATGGCGCTGGGCTCCTTCTTTCAGAGTGAAAGCCTCCTTGTCCATCTGAGGAAACGTTCTTATTCCTTGAGAGCAAAGCCTTGTCCCTCCCAATGTGCTTCGTATCCGCCTTTTCTCTCTTGATCAATGTGAGTGAGTATTAATCTCACTTAATTCCCTGCAGCTGGCCTTACTTTGCATGGCTGTTTGGGAATAAGGCTCTTTTTTTTATTTTTTAAATAGATCTTTATTGGAGTATAATTGCTTCACAATACTGTGTTAGTTTCTGTTGTGCACCAAAGCGAATCAGCCATGTGCATACATGTGTCCCCATATCCCCTCCCTCTTGCGCCTCCCTCCCACCCTCCCTATCCCACCCCTCTGGGTGGTCACAAAGCACCGAGCTGATCTCCCTGTGCTATGCTGCTGCTTCCCACTAGCTATTTTACATTCGGTAGTGTATATATGTTGATGCTGTTCTCACTTCTCCCCAGCTTCCCCCTCCCACCCTGTGTCCTCAAGTCCATTCTCTATGTCTGCATCTTTATTCCTGCCCTGCAACTAGGTGCATCAGTACCATTTTTTTTTTTGATTCCATATATATGCGTTAGCATACAGTATTTGTTTTTCTCTTTCTGACCTACTTCACTCTGTATGACAGACTCTAGGTCCATCCACCTCACTACAAATAACTCAATATCGTTTCTTTTTATGGCTGAGTAGTATTCCACTGTATATATGTGCTACATCTTCTTTATCCATTCATCTGTCAATGGACATTTAGGTTGGTAATAAGGTTATTTTTTCCCCCTTTTCTTTCTTTTTAAGCAAACAGATTTTCTTTTGAGTTCTGGATGAATGTCATTCCAAGTTTTTGGTGGGAAGCAGCTCTCTCTAAAACATTCTCCTGGAGCAGGGCATTAGAGCAGTAAATAGGAAAGAAGCCATTTCCTGTGGTTGGAGAAATGAGTCTGGTTGGAGGCTTCTGTGTTGACAGGAAAGGTTATAGGGACGCAGGGTGTCTGTGTTTCAGGTCTGGATCCATGCTTACTTGCTGTGTGACCTTGGAAAATCCCCTTATCCTCTCTGGGCCACATTCTTGCCATCTGTGCAATCAGGAGTTTGGATTTGATTAATGATTTGCAATACTTAAGAATAATTTGGAATTCTCTCTTAAATTTAAATCTGTAGAAACCCAATATGAATCATGTGAAATCGCTATAGGCTATATCATGTGGTTTGGTTCAGGCTTTCTCAGCCTCCACACTATTGACCTTGGGGGAGGATAATTGTGTGAGGCTGTCTTGCAGGTTGGATAGCAGCATCCCTGGCCTCTACTCACCGGATGCCAGTAGCACTCCTCAAGTTGTGACCACCAAAAACCTCTTCAGATATTTTCACATGTCCCCTGGGGAGAGGGGCAGAATTGCCCCTGGTTGAGACCCACTGCTTTAATCTAATAAAACAATTAAAAAGTGAGAGTCTCTGTTGAAGGGGAATGAGAGGGAGTGTGACATAGATACATTCTCTGTGGCCCCAGAGGCTCTTCTGACACACCAGTGTTTCAGGAGACACAGTTTAAAAACTTACAGACTCAGAGTCCTGATTGTCTCTGAGCTCAAAACCACTATGTGAGTCCAGGGTCCCCTTTCCAAGTCAGATTTTTAATTGGAAAGGCAGAGGAGGGGGCTAGTCAGCAACTTTCTCAGTGCTCCCAGCTCCCATTTCATAAGGATGTGTAGCAGTACAAGCTGCTTTTTCTAGGCATCCTCATTTGGACACCTTCTCCAGGAAACCTTCCATCATAATGCCAACGAAAGAACATACTCTCAACTCCTGTATCTGTTCTGAAAAGGACCTGTCTATTCTGTTCCACCTAACTGAGCTGTCTTTTCCCTACAACAGGCTCAGGCGCTCAGGCTCTTTGAGATGCTGGCGTCTGGACCTAGGGCAGGTACTTGAGTATGAGGATCTTCAGAAAGGAAGGCCAAGCCTGTTCTGTGCTTGACCAGCCTTGGGGCTTGGCAGGAAGTAAATCTGGTGTATTTGGATCCACACTGAGTCATATGAGGTGCCTCCAAGGCCCTCACCACAGAACCTCCGTCTCAGCCTTCATCTGGTTCTGTCACACCGGTTATGGGACCTTGGTCAAACCTCTACTTCCTCATTTACAAAATGCAGCCATTAAGATGTCCTTATAGGATGGCTGAGAAGAGGAAATTAGATTACCTACTTAAGTACCTACACAGTGCCAGGTGCACAGTGTTCTCTTGGAACGTGGTTATGAGTGTGACGATTTCAATGTTGGCACCCCGCCCCCAGTCTCTTTGCTCAGACCCTCTTCCCAGGAAGCCCCCAGCCTCTCCCATGGTGGTGGAGACCTGGCTAGACTGGGGCAGGGGCTCCTGGGCCCTGGGTACCCCCCAAGGACATATCTCATTATGAGGGTAAAACCTTTCCTCCATAATTAGAGATGAGGCTTCAGAGAACTTCTCACTGAATTTCAATTTGCTGGTCTATTGAAACAACCTCCTGGGGTTATACATTCATTCCACTGATTTTTTTTTTTTTGAGTGTTTACCATGAGCCGTTATACTTTATTTGGAGGCTTCTTCCTTTATTCTCAAGTGTTATTTGCCATTATTTTGCTTCAATTATGTCTTTCCCCAAATAAAAATAACCATTTTTTTCTGATTATAAAAATACTACCTGCTCATTACAAATAAAGTTTCAAGCAATACAGAAAAGTATGAATAAAAACTACTCCAATTCCTGTTCTGAAGGTCTACCCACTTTCAACATCTTGTGGCCCACCTTTCAGAGTTCCTGGATGTATCTACACATGATTTTACATGCATGCACTCAGGAAAGATCCACTATTTGCTTTTACATTTTTTATTGACGTATAACCTATAACATGTATGTGGAAAAGTGCACAAATCCTAAGTATACAAATCAAACTTTGACAAATTTTTGCTCATGCAACCACATCACACAGATCAAAATATAGAGCATCCCTAGCACCCCAAAGCCTTGCAGTCATTGCCCATCTCACCAAGGCAACCACTATTCTGACTTCTGCCACCGTAGATTGATTAGCTTGACTGTATTTGAACTTTACATCATGGGACTACTGCAGCGTGTAATCTTTTGTGTCTGACTTTTTAAGTTTGACATTGGGAGAGATTTATTTCATGGCATATAGTAGCAGTTCATTCTTTTTATTGCTGTATGGTATTCCATTGTATGGCTAGACCACATTTATTTATCCTACTAATACATTTATTTATTCTACTGATGTCAGAATTTTGAGTTGATTTCAGCTTTTTACTTTTACAAATAATGCTGCTATGCACAGTAAATTAACTTTCTAAAGCCTAATGGTAAAGACACATTATCATCTGTAAGTACCTCTTAAACCAAAAGGAAACATGGAGGTAACTACCCCATGCTGGGTCTTGATTCCCCTGTTGTACATTGAGAGGCTCAGAGGAAATGCTCTGTTAGGATCCTTCCATCAGGGAAATGAGAGGATTCTGGGAGCGCATCGCTACATCCAAGACCTGCCTGGTCCCTCTTCAGTTTAAGGCAGATGTATTAGTCACGGTTCTCCAAAGAAACAGAAACAATAGGATAGATATAGAGAGATATATAAGAGGAGAGTAATTGTAAGAATTGGTTCACATGGTTATGGAGGACAAGAAGTCCCAAGATCTTCTGTCTGCTGGTGGTGTAATTCAGTCTGGGTCTGAAGGTCTGAGAACCAGGGGAGCTGATGGCATAAGTCCCAGTTCCAGTCCAAAGGCCAGAAGCTCAGATGTCTGAGGGCAAGAGAAAATGGATGTCTTAGCTCATACAAAAAGTAAATTTGACCTTTCTCCACTTCTAAGATGCCCACCCACACTGGTGAGGGTGATCATCTCTACTTAGTCTACCGATGCATATGCTAATCTCTTCCAGAAACACCCTCACAGACACACCCAGAAATAATGTCTTACCAGCTTATCCGGGTATCCTTTAGCCCAGTCAAGCTGACACGTAAAATTAATCATCACAGCTGGCTTCCATAGGACACATCCCTTCAGTTTGAGTGTTGATGGACATCTCCTAAGAAAGACAAAGCAAACCTTCATCTTGGACCCCCTCTAAGACCCTGAGTCACCTAAAGGGTCCCAGGACCATTTCTTCCCCTTCCCTGAAAACTCCTGCCCCCCCCAGCCTTGGAGGTGTCTTGGCCTTTGGTCAGAATAAAGAAGAGATCACTTCCTCCATGTCCCACTTCCTGCTGGTTCTCCCCTCCCCTGCTTCCAAGCAAAGTGCTTTGTTTCCCACAGAGGACAGCAGGGAGTAGTCTGTGGCAGGTAGATGCTCTCGGCATGGGCTTCAGACAAGCAGAACACTTAGCAGTCCCCTGGAGACACAAGCTGGAGAAGAGCAGAATGAGAGCTCTTTGCACATGAGTGAGCAGGCCGGACCTTACACAGGGATGTGGGAATGCTCCCGTGACCCCAACCCACAGAAAACCCACCTCTGTGAATCCATCCCTTGGGATGGGTACCACCCACCCTGGGCAGGCAGATTAGGAATTGAAACACAAGCTTTCTAATAGAGTTTTACTTTCAAATGCTGGCTCTGCCATTCAGCATCCAGGACCTTGGGCAAGATAATAACTTTTTGAAACCACAGTTTTGTCAGATTTAAAATGAAGATAAACCCTATCTCCCAGGGTTGTCGTGAGTATTAAATGAGACAATGCATGCCACCCTTTTGGTCCACAGTGCTTGCATATTGTAAGGTTGGCACCCTGGATCTGCATGGAGAACAGTGGTCAGCAGTCAGGAACCTGGGTTCTGTTCTCAGCCTACCCCCTTTAATCCTGTGTGGCCCCATTGCTCTGTTGAGAAGGTGGGCTTTGGTCATCTCTAGATCCCTTCTAGTTGTAATTCTCTTGGAATCTGCGCAGCCATAGTCATTGCCTCCAAAACCAAATTGCAATGTAGAATAGGGGGTGAAACCCAGGCTTAGAAGTCAGGGAACTAAATACTTAGCTCCCCTAAGCCTTAATTCTCTCCTGTATAAAATGGAAGTAATAATACCCATTTCATATAATTGTAGGAATATTAAATAAAGCAATGTATGTAAAACACTTTACACAGTGAAAGCCATGATAATAACAAAACCAGTAAATATTACATAATGATTGTATAATATTAATATGATCACTGATAAATAATTTGAATAATTAATTTCCTCCAGTGGCAAGAAGCTGAACTTCTAAAGTTTGACTTCCACAGCAGTCATTGAGAGTAAAAGAGAATGTTGCTATGTAACTACCTCACACTTAGTGCAAAAATATAATGTTCTTTATTGTTTATAATGCTAAGTTAGCATGCAGAGACCTCACTCTACACAAATGGTGAGAGAATTTAGCCTGAATTGTTTCTCGGTTCCCTAACCCCCTACCCAGTTCTGGAGATTGGGTGATAATCCCTGGAATTCAATGCCAAGGAATGGGTTGCGGTAAGAGGCTTGCAGGGCCATCTACTTCTCAATCATTGGTTCACATAGGGTTCAACATCCATCATCCAGTGGCCCTACAGGCCCAGAAGATCCATGCCCTCTGTGGGTTATATTTGGGGCATGGGATTCGGTTTGTGGGGTCTTGTGCCTGGGTGCATATTACCATTCCACCTTGGGGCCCAGGTCACTGCCTCCAGCTGGGAAGCACGATGCAGACCCCCTCTGTCTAGGACTCATAGATTTCTCCTCTCCACTCTTCTCCACTCTTCTCTGCTCCCTCTGAGGCCTGGCCTTCTGGAAACAATAGTCTGGAACTGAAATGCTTGGCAGGAATCGATTCTTTTTCTGCCTTGCCACATACTTTCCTTATCTTATCATAAGCAATAAGAGCATGCTAATGACACAACATTCTGTCTCATGAATTTTAGGTTTTGGTTATGGTAGCCTCCAACTTCTACATCAAAACTTATGTCTCAGTTATATATTTTTGTGTGACAAACCATCCCAGAACATAGTGGCTTAAAAAAATAACCATTTTTTCAGCTCGTGTTTCTGTGGGTCAGCAATTTGGGCTGGGCTTACTGAGGCAGTTCTGCTGGTTTTAGCTAGACTTAACTCATGCATCTGTGGTCAGCTGCCAGTCATCTAGGAGACTCTGACTGTGTGGGTTGGGTGGCTGTCAGTTGGAGCAATGGGGACTCTGGGCCTGTGAGGCTTATTGTCCAGCAGGCTAGCCTGACTGTTTCACACATGGGGATGGCAGGGTCTCAAAGGGCAGCAAGAAAAGGAAAATCCCAATATATAAACACTTTTCAAATCTGCTTGTGTTATATTTGCTGTTGTTTCGTTGCCCAAAGCAAATCACATGGCCAAGCTCCGAGTCACTGTAGAAGAAGAGTTAATGCCAAAGTTGTGGATATAGGTAGGTATGGACAAAATCTACCAAGAGCTCCTTCCTGATCCTTACCCCCTCCTTCTGATAGGGGCTGAAACACTTATTCTCCTTGACATGGCCCTGCAACTTCCTGGGGTTAGATGTCATGGTTTGAAGCTCAAAGTGGGAGCATAGGATGGAAAGTACCCACTCTCAAGGCTAGGGGAAAATCAGACTAGGGGCTGCGAGCTCCCTGCTCCCTTCCCTGTTGAAGCCATTGGTCCAACAACTATGAGTACAATCATTTAACTTTATTAGAAACTGCCATGCAGTTTTACAAAATGGTTTTTACCATTTTAACTCCTCCCAGCAATGTATACTTGGCATTCTTGCCAATACTTGGTATAGTTAGATTTTTTATTTTTAAGCTTTTTGGTGGTAAGTAATGATACTGTGGTTTTAATCACATTACTCTGATGGCTAATGATATTGAGTGCCCTTTCGTGTGCTTATTAACTATTTGGATAGATTCTTTCATGAAATGAAAGAAGAAGACTGTTCAAGTCTTTTGTCCATTTTTAATTAGGTAATCTTTCTTTTTATCATTGAGGTGTGGGAATTTTTATACATTCCAGATATTATTTCTTTGTCAGATATATATATTGTGAATATTTTCTTCCAGTCTGTGGGTTGTCTTCTCACTTTCTTAATGGTATCTCTTGATGAGCAGAAGTTTTAAATTTTGATGAAGTCCAATTTGTCCACTTTTTTCTTTTCTGATTTGTACCTTTTTGTATCCTCTCTCAGGAACATTTTGCCTATTCTAAGACCATAAGACTATTCTCCTACATTTTCTTCTAGAAGCTTTATAGTTTAGTTTTCACATTTACGTTTTGATCTGTCCTAAATTAATTTTTGTGTGTGATGAGGTAGGGACCAAGTTAACTTTATAGTAAGTCTTGATTTCTAGTAGTGTAAGTCCTCCAACATTTTTAAAGGTCCTTTGGTTTTACATATAAGTTTTAGAATTAGCTTTTCAATTTACACCAAAAAAAAAAAAAAAAAGACTGCTGGAGTTTTCACTTAGATTGAATTCACTCTATAGATCATTTTGGGGAGAAATGACATCTTAATAGTATTGAATCCTTGAATTCATGAATATGATTTACCTCTCCATTTCTTTAGATCTTTAATTCCTCTTAGCAATGTTTTGTAGTTTTAAGTCAGATGTCTTTCAAATCTTCCATTAAATATATTCTTGAGTATTTGATTTTTTTGATGCTATTATAATTAGCATTTTAAGTTTTCATTTTCTGATTTTCATTAGTAGAAAAAGATTGATTTTTCATATTGAAAATGAACATGTTCTAACAGACTTACTAACAGACTGATTTTTGTGTAGCTATGGTAACAAGTCACCACCAGAACTGGTTTTAAACTTGTTCAATTGATCAATGACAACTTGCTTCAGGGAATGTGCTTTTGCAAATCAACAAATTGTTGTTAGCTCCTAGCTTCTGAAAATCAGCCCATCAGGGGCAAACTTACTTTAATAAACACACTTCTGAGTGCCAACCAATCAGCAACAGTCTCACTCAAGTAAGCATGCTCCTATAGATGATGTCAATACACTTATGTTATCTAAAACCCACCAACCCCTGAGCTCCATTGTCTAATTGGTCCTTGTGATTTTTTCTTTTGACCCATGGGTAATTTGGAAGTGTATTCCTTGATTTCCAAGTGTTTGGGAATTTTCTAATTATATTTTTGTTATTGATTTCTGCATTATGGTCAGGGAATATATTCTGTATTATTTTAACACTTTGCAATTTATTAAGACTTGCTTTAGGGCCCAGCATGTGGTCTATGTTGGTAAATGTTCCATGTGCACCTGAAAATAGTAATCTGTGGTTGTCCATCTAATATATGTCAATTAGGTCAAATTGCTTAATACTGTTGTTCAAATCTATATCTTTACTGATTTTTTCTGATTATTTTATAATTATATAGATAGAGCTGTGTTAAAACTTCTAACTATGATTGTAACATTTTCCATTTCTTCCTTTAGTTCAATTTTTTCTTTATGTATCTTGAGCCTCTGTTGTTAGGTACATACACAATTAGGATTTTTATATCTTTCTGATCACTGTATTTTTTTTTTCATCCACTAAAAAATTGATATTCTTTATCTCTGGTGATACTCTCATCTTGAAATCTACTGTACTGAATGTACTGAAAATCAGTCTTAAATTGCAGTGCTTAGTCTCTTTTCATTAAACATGTTTACTAATATGGGTAGGCTAAAGTCTATCATCTGACTATTGGTTTTGTATTTTTTTTTTTCCCATCAGTTCTTCTGCTGTTTTTGTGGTTTCCCCTTTCCAATTTTCTTTTAGATTAATTGAGTTTTTTCTATGTTTTTTTTTTTTTATTTGGTCTCTGCTATTGAGTTTTTTTTTTTTTTTTTTTTTTTTGCGTTATGCGGGCCTCTCACAGTTGTGGCCTCTCCCATTGCGGAGCACAGGCTCCGGACGTGCAGGCTCAGCGGCCCAGCAGCTCCACATGTGGGATCCTCCCGGACTGGGGCACGAACCCGTGTCCCCTGCATCGGCAGGCGGACTCTCAACCACTGCGCCACCAGGGAAGCCCCTGCTATTGAGTTTTTTAACTACACTGTATAAGAAACTTAATATAACATAATTATCTTTACCTCCCCCATTTGTGCTATTTTGTCACATCTTTTACTTTTGTACATCTTAGAACTCCATAATACATTTGCATTATATTTGATTTATCATTTTCTTTCAGCCTGAATAATATACTGTAAGGTTGGTAGTAATGTTTCCACTTTCATTACCAATTTTAGTATTTTGAGTCTTTTCTCTTTTTGTCTTGATTAATCTAGGAAAAGGTTTTTCTTGTTTTGTTTTGTTTATTAGTTTTCAATTTGCTTGGTCTTTTCAAACAACTAGCTTTTGGTTTCATTGATTCTCTTTATTGCTTTTCTATTCTCTATTTTGTTTATCTCCACCCTGATATTTGTTACTTTCTTCCTTCTGCTTGCTTTAGATTTAGTTTGCTCTTCTTTTTCTAGTCCCTTAAAGTGGAATATTAAATGATCTATTTTGGATCTTTCTTCTTTTTCGATGTAGGCATTTATAGCTATAAATTTCCCTCTGAAAACTGCTTTCACTGCACCCCATAAGTTGTGATATGTTGTACTTTGGTTTCATTCATCTCAAAGTATTTTTTAATTCCCTTGTGATTTCTTCTTTGACCTATTGGTTGTTTAAGAGTATCTTGTTTAAATTTCACATATTTGTGAATTTTCTGAATTTCCTTTTGTTATTGATTTCTACGTTCATTTCATTGTGGTAGGAGAAGATACTTTGTATGACTTCAAACCTTTTTATTTTATTGAGACTTGTTTTGTGGCCTAACAAATGGTATACCTTGGAGAATGTGCCATGGGCACTTGAGAAAAATGTGCATTCTGCTGTGTTACGTAGAATTTGCTATATATGTTTTTTGTTAAGGGATGGGCCCTTGGAATTCCCTAGTCCGTTTTCTCTGATGTCACTCCATATCTCCTGAAGAACATCCTTTAGTCCTTCTTGCAGTGTGGGTCTGCCAGTAGCGTATTCTCTCCTGAATATGTACTTATTTCTTTTTCATTCTTGAAGGATATTTTCCCTATGTAAAGAATTTTACAGTGACAATGCTTTTTTTTTCATCATTTTGTTATCTTTTGCCTTCCATTCTTTCTAATGAAACTAGCCATCATTCTTATTGTTTTCATCTGGAATCCAATATGTATTTTAAATTTTTTTTAAATTAATTTATTTATTTATGGCTGTGTTGGGTCTTCGTTTCTGTGCGAGGGCTTTCTCTAGTTGTGGCAAGGGGGGGGGCCACTCTTCATCACAGTGCGTGGGCCTCTCACTATCGCTGCCTCTCTTGTTCTCTGCGGAGCACAGGCTCCAGACGCGCAGGCTCAGTAATTGTGGCTCACGGGCCCAGTCGCTCCGCGGCATGTGGGATCTTCCCAGACCAGGGCTCGAACCCGTGTCCCCTGCATCGGCAGGCGGACTCTCAACCACTGCGCCACCAGGGAAGCCCCCAATATGTATTTTATTCTTTGGCTGCTGGCAAGATTTTTTTAAGCTTTGGTTTTTAGCAATTGATTGTGATGTGCTAAGGTGTAATTTTTGTGCATGTGTTTATCCTGTTTTGGATATGTTGGGATTCTTAGATATGTGGGTTGATGTTTTTCATCAGTTTTTCAACCAATATCACTTCAAATATTTCTTCTGGGTTTGGATTATTCCAGGCCACATTTAAGTAAAACTCCCCTTTAACTATCAAATTAGATAGAAAAGCACATTCATAATTTTAAACTTAACATTTATTAAAGACTTGCTCTGTCAGGCTCTAAGCTGGTCATTGATGGTAAAAGGTAAATCTGATGTGTGTCACAAGAACTGGTCCCTCCCAGGGAAGTTTGCTGACAGCAACTCTGGGGGTTTCTCCTTCCCTTTTTCAAGGTGCCTCCAGAACTCAGAGTGGTTGTTCTCAAATCAACACATTCTCAAGGTGCATTATCCCAAACTCAGCGTGTCGGAAGACTGCCTGTACCTTAACATCTATGCACCAGCCCATGTGGACACTGGCTCCAAGTTCCCCGTAAGGAGGCCTGCCTTGCTGGTGGCTCCAGTTGGCAGGTTCTGGGCCTGGGACCCAGGCGGAGTGGCAGGATGTCTGGAATCAGATCTAGGCCCCCACTGGGTAAAAGGGAAATGCAATCACTTGACATGTCAATAACTTTCTTAAAAAATCATTCTAATGACAGATTTACTTTATCTCCTTTTCTGATTGCTTCCTTATTGGCAGTGACTTGATCTTTGATTTTGTTTTGTTTTGTTTTTCCCCTCTGTTGGGTATTTAATGGTCTGTAAACATATAGAAAAGACTCTGCTTCAAAGGACTCTGATTTTTCAGCTTGGGAAATCCTCTTTTAAAGAGGAGAAATGCCTTTTTCAAATTTTCTGTTTTCAATGAAGAAAGTCAGGCAAGAATGTGAAATGTTTCACTTAAGAATGTGAAAGATCACCGTACAGGTGTGGAGAAGGTAATTCTACCACCTAATTTTGAACCACAACCTCTATCACCCTCTCTCCCCTTGCCACTGCAATGGAGACTCGCTCTATTGTATCGTAACAGCAACACCTATTGAGGGCTGACTATGTGCCAGGCACAGTTCGTTATCTCATCTAACCCCCACAATAACCCAGTGGGTGAGGATTATTGGACCTATTCTACAGATGAAGAAGCTGAGGCACAGGAAGGGCATAAGTGACTTGGTCCATGTTATATACACAGTAAGTGGCAGACCCGGGTGTCAAAGCCAATGCTTTGTCCAGCTCTCCTTTTTCCTCCGTGGCTTTCTTCTCTTTTCCTGCCCCAAGAGTTGTAGTCACTAATATGACCTTAAAAAAGAGAAGGGGAGGGATTTATTATTAAGTATATAAATTGTGATAATACCATTTGAATGTTTGATGTTTCCTGGTCCCAGTTTTTCTAATCAGTATAGTAAAGCTTCCATACTTCTCTTCCCATTTTTCCCTCCTCTCTTCTCTTTTCTCTGTAAGTAGGGAAAAGTCTTAGAAAAGCAGCTTTTCCTCTCATATATGGCTTACAGTGATTTTCATCCTCCTGTGGGTCAACAAGTTCAAAGACGTTTAGTTAACATTTTCTGAGCACTTGAAATATACCAACATTGTTCTATGGACTTTGGAGGAAGAATTTTATTTAAACCTAATGATAACCTCATAAACGAGATACTTTCATTCTTCACATCTTACAGATGAGAAAAACAAACCTCAGAGAGGTTAAGGAAGCTGCTCAAAGTCACACAGCTAGTCAGTGGCAGAGCTGGGAATCAAACCCAGGCACTCGTATGCCAGAAGCCACATGCTTAATCCTGGGCCTTCTTCAAAAGACAAAAACCTCTGATGCTGTTTGGAAAGGAAAGTGAGACATTCATATTTCCCTAAAGAAAGAATGTCCCAACATGCATGGGGAGGGGATATGGGTGCCTGGTGGGCTGACTGGAGAGCTCCTCTCCCCTCCTTAGGTCATGGTGTGGCTCCCTGGGGGTGCCTTCGAGACTGGCTCAGCATCCATCTTCGATGGGTCTGCCCTGGCTTCCTACGAGGACGTGCTTGTTGTGGCTATCCAGTACCAGCTAGGAATATTCGGCTTCTTCAAGTGAGTCTCCCCAAGTGATTGACACCCCTGATCCCCAAGGGGCAGCTGGATAGCAGCCACAGGGGGTTCAGTGCCCAGCAACCTAAGGAGAAATGAGCCTTTAATGACATTGAACAAATTTGGCCCAAATTAGTTAGGTAATTTTAGCGGCTATAACATGTAAACCCCCAAGTCTTAGTGGCTTAAAACAATAAAAATCTCCTTCTTACTCAACTAAAATCCAATCAAATGTTTCTGACTGACAGATGTTCTTCTGTGTGGTCAATCAGGGACCCAGGCTCCTTCCATCTTGTGGCTCTGCCCTCCTCAAGGGCCCCAGATCCTCTTGGATCTGCTGTACTTGGACAGCAGATGGAGAAAGAGCATGAAGAGGATGGTCTTTCTGGGCCAGCCTGGAGGTGGCGATTATCACTGTGTTCACATACAACTGGTAGAACTCAGTCATAATAGCCACACCCAACTGCAAGGGGGATGTGTGCCCTAGAAGGTGAGGAAACAGGGTGTGTGAGCAGTTCATAGTCTCTGCCATAGGGCCCATATCAAGGCTCCTCAGGTGCTCACCTGAGAGTAATCACTCCGTTGCATGGCTTCCCTTCCCCCAGTAACATCAAACATGTTTTAGGTGCTCACTATGAGCCAGGCATGGTGTTGTGCACTTGCTATGCATCCATTATAGCTCACCCTCAGAATAATTCTAGGAGAAACATACTGTTGTTATTCCCATTTTACAGTTGAAAAATAGAGACACAGAGAGGTGAAGCAACTTCCCAGAGATCACAGAATAGAGCTGGGGCTCTTGGCCACTTTCATTATCCCGCTTAGAAAATGGCAGAACCTAAGCCCTGGCCAGGATGCAGTGTGAGCCAAAGGAGTAGTGAGAGGCCACGGTCAGAAACTACGGGGAAGGTGGCAAGGAGTCCAGCGTGAATCCTACCCTCGAGAGGCTCTCAGTGTCATGGGGAAGATAACACAGGGACACAAATACCCTACCAGGCAGGGCATGAGTAGTGCTCTGAGGGTGAGAGGCAACGGAGCTGTACAAACAGAGGGAGCTGCCAGAAACCAGCGAGGCTTCCTGAGAGAGGTGGAATTTGAATTGCACCTTAAAGATGAGGTTGGGTTTGGGGAGGAGGGGTTGGGAGAAGCACACTTGGCAATAGGAGCTGTCTGAGCAAAGGCTGGGAAGTTGGAAAGAAATGTAGCAGCACCTGGGCCTGGAGCAATATTTGCAAACTGGGCTTTGAGCACATAGCACGGGGAGGTGGCTATGGGGCTGCGGTGGAGGCAAGAAGGCCTGAGAGGGGTGCCCTGATTACACTTTTAGCAGGTCTGTACATTGGAATTCTGCCAAGATTCCTTCGACAGAAAGTTTTCCAAAAATTGCTTATAACATCTGGGTTCTAGTAGACAGGTAGGTGAGGATATAACCAGAGATGGATGTGAAAAGGTAGGGACAGGCCTGGTTGGAAAAGACCTTGAATATTAGGCTGTGCACGGCGACTGGTTTTTATTGGAAAAAGGAGGGACAAGAGACTTCCCTGGTGGCACAGTGGTTAAGAATCCGCCTGCCAGTGCAGGGGAGATGGGTTCGAGCCCTGGTCCGGGAAGATCCCACATGCCGCGGAGCAACTAAGCCCGTGTGCCACAACTGCTGAACCCACGTGCCACAACTACTGAAGCCTACATGCCTAGAGCCCATGCGCTGCAACAAGAGAAGCCACCACAATGAGAAGCCCGCACACCACAGCAAAGAGTAGCCCCCGCTTGCTGCAACTAGAGAAAGCCCACGTGCAGCAATGAAGACCCAATGCAGCCAAAAATAAATAAATTAATTAATTAAAAAAACCTTTTTTTAAAGAACGAGGGACCCAGGAGTGCCCTGCAGAGCAGTATAATAGGAAGGTCACTCCAGAGCAGAGCGCAGGCTGGGCTAGGGGCGCCTGGCCTTCAGATGGGGAGTCCGGTAGGGAGGCTGCTGTACAGCATAGGTGCGGCTCATGGGGTGAAGCAGGCCGGAGGATTGCTAACATGTACATGGCACTTGCTGTGTGCCTGCACCGTCAGTCTTCACAACCATGTGAAGCAGGCACCGTTATTAGCCCCATTCAGACATGAGAACATTGAGGCAAAGCAAGTTAAGTGACTTGCTCAAGGTCACCCAGATCATAAGTGACCAGATTATGAATCAGGATAAACAGAAATGGAGGAATGGGGACCAATGTGGGGCCTATGATGGAATGGAGGTAAAATTGGCAGGGCATACATGGCTCCTGACCAGATGTGGAGCAGATGCGGAGGCTGTGGGAGATAGAAGGCGGAGTTAGGGCCAGCCCAGGGGTCATGGACAGAGGAAGAGAACCAAGGGGAGGAGCGGTATGGGGGACTGGAGGACAGAGGAGGAGTAGACTATGATCCCGGGGTTACTCTCATACATGGTGGGTACCACACGAATGTTTTGGTCTAGGCGTTTCTTTGATTCTGTGTTTTTCCCCTTGTTTCCCCATTAATTGTCCACTCATCCTGGGAAACAGGCTATTCTGCAGGGACAGCAGCATGGAACATGGTTAGGAGCATGGTCCAAATCTGCAACTTTCTAGCTCCTGGGCAAGGGATTTAACCTCTCTGTGCCTCATTTCCTGTCTGTGAGAAGGAAACGATGAATCCATCAATATCCTTAGAACATGCTTGCAGATATCACTGATGGGTGTGGGAGTGATGTGAGCTGTGGCTGCAGAGAAATGCAGCCAGTGCCCAAACCACTTCCCAGCAGAGGGTGGTGGGGCATGGGGTGCCAGAATAAACTTCCCAGTCCCTCAGTATCCCACCCTGAACCCCCGCTGGTGTCTCCCACTGGCCGCAGTTCATAAAGGTCAGTCTTTTGAGAACAGCGTGGAGAAGGGTGAAGAGAGGACCCAGAGGGATAAAGGAGAAAGACCAGCACCACCTACCTCACAGTGTGGGAGGATTATAGGAGCATCAGCTGTAAAGCCCTTGGGACAGCATTGTGCACGATGCTGCAGCAGCTGCTATTATTATCATTATTATTCATTTAGTCATTCATTGGAACCCCTGTGCCCAGGGAGGTCTTGCTTCCTGGTGCAGACCAACTCTCAGGAGCAGGACTTTTCTGGAATCTATGGATTCAGGGGAGCCTATGACTACCCTGAATTGCACATATAAGATCGTCTGTGCATTTTTCTGGGGTGTGGAGCTATCATCAGATTCTCAAAGAAACCCAAATCCCAGCAGAGGGTGAGAATTAAGCCTGGTTTTCCCAGCTGCCCCAGGCCTCTGACTCTCAGCTCCTTTCCAGCTGAGGTGGCGATGCCCTGACACCAGCCCACGGCCTCTGCAACCCACTCCCTGGGCTGTGAGAAGCAGACAGCAGCCAACTGAGCATTCTCACCCTGCCTCTTGTCCACAGCACAGGGGACAAGCACGCACCAGGGAACTGGGCCTTCATGGACCAGGTGGCTGCCCTGACCTGGGTCCAGGAGAACATCGGGTTCTTTGGTGGGGACCCACACTGCGTGACCATGTTCAGCGAGTCAGCAGGAGCTATAAGTGTTTCCAGCCTTGTGAGTTCTTCTCTTTGGGACTTGAAGGAACCTCGGTGTCACCTCATTTTTGAGGTGACAAAAATGAGGACAATGAGTCATTCACATCTAATGGCTGCTTTCATGTTGAACAAACACTTATAAACACATTGCCTCCCTCGAGCCTCACAAATACATCGTGAGTTGGGGGCTCAGTCTCATTTCAAGGACGGGGGGTGAAGGAGCTAGCACTCCCATGGCAGAATGCTTGACCTCCAAGTTCATGAGGAACCTGGGACTCGGAGAGGTTAGAAAACTTGCCCAAACCTTCGCAGCTAGTCCTTGAAACCCCCAAACCAGGACTTTTTTCCCTCTAAGTTTAGAGCTCTTAAGAAGGCTTCCTGGGAAGTTTTCTTTAAAGAAGGGCTGGGTTTTGTGTGTGATAGGTGGGGAGCCTCCTGGATAACTTTTCCTGGGTCTCCTGTGTTCTCTCTCCAGATTCTGTCCCCCATGGCCAAAGGCTTATTCCACAGAGCCATCATAGAGAGTGGGGTGGCCATCATCCCTTACCTGAAGGCCCCTGATTACAAGAGGAATGATGATGTAGGTATATTGTTAACTCTTCTCCAGCTTCCTCTCCTTGGTCAGGAGAGAAATGTGCTCAGGTGTCCATAGACCATGTGCTTGGCTATCCTTACTGACCATGACCAAAGGATCTGATGTTGGCCCAAGGTGACCCTTGTTGCTCCATGGAAGGGCTGGTTCAATAGGAGATGGGTCCAGGTACGCAATTCACTACTGCTGGTGTGCCTGAGTGTGTATGTGTGTGTGCATGTGTGTGTGTATAAGCATATGTGTAATAGTTCTTACATCTTATCCATTACTCTTTGCTTGTGATATATAATTCAGTCCTCTGTATTATGTACGGCTTTTCTCCTGTACTAAATCTACTCCACCTAGAGTACTATGTTAAGAAAGATTCTGAGGTTGTTTCCAGCTCAGTGTGAAATAATGCTGTGACTGATAAATGCTGTCTGGCATGAGATTGTGAGGGGGAAGTGAGGCATATGCCCTAGATATTTGTCATCTATCATCTTGTCTTAGTGCTGTACCAGATAAGAGGACCTAGAGACCAAGGTCTCTATATCTTTCATGTCCCAGCATAATGTCTGGTGTATATTAGGTGATTATAAATGTTTGCTGAATGAATGAGTTCACGAATGAGCTGATTCATTCAATGAATATTAATTAAGCCCTGGACTGTGGAGCCATCTCCTGGGTATTATTCACTTTAGTGGTGCATTTTCTTAAACACCTTGTAGAAAATAACAACTTACACCAAGAGTGGGAACATGGAGTTATAATATGGTAAAAAAAAAAATACCCTCAATACACAGGGAATATTGATTTTGGTAACATGATATATCAAGCTTTTTTTAGTTTGTGCATTCGCCACACACATATTGAGTGTTCATTGTTTTCCCTGCTCTATTTTAAGACCCATGGGTTTATAAGTGGAGAAGACATATACTAACTTGAGAAGACTATAATCTTTTTATGGCAAGGATTTTTAACCTGGAATCCATGGAGAGTTGGAGAGGTGGTCCTAGAACTCCTACAGTTGTATGGAGACTCTATGTTTGTGCATTTTCCAGAGAGAAGGTCTGTAGCTTCCATTGGATTCTCAGAGCATCCATGACTCCCAGAAGAGTGAGGACCACCACTCTCAAGGGACAAGTTCTACACATGTGGGAAGTCCAATGACAGGGCAAGAAGGAGTTTAGCGAAGAGCTGGGTAGAGGAGGTGAGGACACTTGGAGTAACAGGAAATTAGAAGAGGAAGGGGCTCATGGGGGCTGCAATCATCTAAAAGAATATCCTGGAAAAGATGGGACTTGGGCCTCAAAGAATGAATGGAATTGGTGTAGAGACAGAAAAAGGATGCTCAGGGCATGTTCAGATGTTCCAGGCTGGGGTGGGGCTGGAGCAGAGCTGATAAGCTGAGATGGATCCAGCTCTGGTGGTTGCTAAAGATGACAAGGAGGGTCAGGCAAGAGCATAAGGATGATGCAGTGCCAACCTGTCCTCAGTGTGTGCATTCCATTATGGGCACATGGGGGTGGGGAGAGGCAGCAGGCTGGACTTCATATAGAAAGCACAGCCTGGGGCTGGATTGAGGACATTTTCCAACTTTCATTTTCCTGGAGGCTTTCAGTCCTGTGCGCTGACCTGTTCCTTCTCTGGAAATAGTTGCAGATGGCTGCAGATATTTGTGCTTGCAATGTGTCAGACTCCGTGGCCCTGCTACAGTGCCTGTGGGCAAAATCCTCCAAGGAGTTGCTGAGCATCAAGCAGGTGAAGAGGGAGGGGAGAGTTTGGGGACAGTGTTACCCTTTGAATGGAGTGGTAGACAAATCCTACCACTCTCTTATTTAGTTTGATTTGGGACTTGGACAGATGGGGTTTGGGGATTCATAATAACGGCTGTAAAAAAGCAATGTGGCGTATAGAACCCTTATAGGTAATTTAAGGACATTGACAAGCCAGGGTGCTGCTTAGCTTGGATAAGACCCAACAAAATACAAAGGTTGTGTCTATATCATTGAAGGCATCTCACTGGGAAGAGAGACCACATTTGCTCCACAGGCCACTAGAAACTAAAGTCCAGATCAAGAGCTGGAAGCTGGGAAGCCATTTTGGCTTGAGATGACCAAGAACTTTCTAAAAACTCAGCTGTCTGAAAAAGGACCAGCTCCTTTAGAAGGCAGTGAGATACCCACCTCTGTAGGTATCCAAGAGGGTCTACATGACTGCTGACAAATTTCAATCACAGAATGATTCATTGGACTGGATGATCTTTTATGTCTAATCTTCCAATCTTGAGACCCTCTGGTAGTCCTTGAGAGAATGAGGTCCTTACCTGTTCGATTCTAACATTTGTTAGATAGTTATTTGGCATGGATTGAGAATCTGCTGTGAGTTTTACTAGGGTCCAGGAAATGGGTAATAAGTTCTTGACCCAGTGTAGTGTGAAAGCTCTCTTGTGTGCTCCCTTCTACCCCCAGTCCCAGAACAGAGACCTAAAAAGAAATCATGAATAGAGCCAGGTGTTGCTTCCTAAGACCCAAGAAATATCCATCCAGACCCAAGGCCCAGGGCTGAGGAAGACGCCTCAGGAAGATGCTCACACCAACCCACACTACCCTGGCCATCCCCTCCCCTCACCACTCTGCCCATTGCATTTGGCCGGTGGTTCCACACTTGAGCATGCATCAGACTCTCCTGGAGGGCTGTTTGCTGGGCTGCACCCCCCAGAGTTTTGTATTCAGCAGGTCTGGGATGGGACATGAGAATTTGCATTTCTAACAAGTTCCCAGGCGATGCTGATGCTGCTGATCCAGGAGCCACGCTCTGAGAACCGTTGTGCAGGGGTGTTATATTTCTTAGGTTATTACTGTTATTATCCCTATTTAGCAGATGAGGAAATTAAGGCCCAGAAAAGGTGAGCCCCTTTGCCTAAATGAATGGCAGAGCTGGCCAGGCAGCACTGAGGCGTTGGGATGGGCCAAGAGTGGCTTATTTTTCCCTTCTTAATGCCCTTTGCTATAGTGGGTTGGCCCAGCTAGGCTAGGGTTTGGGGACAGCAGATTTCGTGAAGAGAAACAGCTGCCGATTTTTCTCTTCTTCCTTATTTCAGAAAACCAAGTCTTTCACTCGAGTGGTTGATGGCTTTTTCTTTCCTAATGACCCGTTAGACCTATTGGCTCAAAAATCATTTAAGCCAGTTCCTTCTATCATCGGAGTCAATAACCCCGAGTGTGGCTTCCTGCTGCCCATGGTAAGAATTCCTGCTGTGCCTCCTTCTGCTCCCTCAGCAGTGAGGCAGCTGTTTGCTTCACACTGGGTACTCCCAGAGATTTCACCCAGTTATGAGGGCTGGAGCCCATCACCCAAGTACGCAGCTTGGGCGTACTTCTCATCTTTCCTCTCTCTGAAGGAAGAGAACTGTGGATTGGGGGCAGCCGTAGCAAGTGTCCACCCTGCTCCTCGTATAGGTTTAAAGAAACAACTCTACAAAAAAATAAGAGAGGATTGGACCCATTTGAACTTTGTTCAAAACATTACAAATGATTGTTTCAAATAAGCACTGCTACTACCTCAAAGGTGAAACTCATACAGGTTTAGAAAACTTCAGTCCTTTACACTCTCATGTCCAGCCTTGGTTCTGGTATTTGATTTCCAAGAACGCTCTCTAAGGCAGTGCAAGTTGCAAAATTATTGAATTGTTTCATTCATTCAACAAGTATGAACCAAGCATTTACTGTGTGCCCTGCACTCATAAAAAACCAGCATTCGGCAGTGAGCAAGTCACATGGTTCCTGCTTTTTTCCAGCTTACATTCTCAAGGGGAGAGACGGGTGACATGTAAGATTGAAAGGATGGTTTCAGAGAGTCTAAGTGCTAGGAAGGACATAGACTGGGAAGAGGAGGCTTCTTTAGGGAGGGAAGCAGGGGTCAGGAAAGGCTTCTCTGAGGAGGGATCATTTGAGCTGAGGCCTGAATGCTGAGTAGGAGCCATGATTTCTTGACCCTGTAGTTTGAGAAGACCCTCCCCATTCGAAATAAGCTTTTCGTCTGTCCTCAGAAGAGCAGAGTGCTCAATTCTTAATATATCAAAGCTCGTTTCTGCAGACCAACCTCTACCTTGCAAGCTGGGGGAAGTGCGGTTATGAAATACAGAAGTTTGTCGAGTTACAAGGCTAGTTGGTGACACGTTAGAATCAGAATCAGAACCCTGAGTTCACTGAGCTGTTAAAGGCATGTTCTGGTAATTATTAATTTGACACATAGAGCAATGTTTTGGGGTAAATAAGGTTGGGGATTTTTTCCCTCGTTGTAAATGAGGCAACTGAGTCACAGGCTGTGGCTTAAGTTGGGTCTTTTAATGCTTTCTGGATCTGTGCTAGAAAAAGGAAGGCAGCTACTACTGATAATAGCCATGCCACCATAACCACTGTGACTGAGTGCCTTCCATAAGCCAAGTGCATGTTGTCTGTGCAACTTGCAAACAGGCATTATTATCCCCATTTTGCAGCTAAAGAAACTGAGACTAATGTGACTCTTAGCTAGAGAGGAGACAGCAGTGTATAGATTTTGTGTATTTAGGCTCTGCCTGTAAATGCTGAGTTCTCTGTTTATCTGCTGTGTGACCTTTAGGGAGCTCCCTAACCTCTCTGAACCTCTGTTCCCTCATCTATGAAATAGGGCTAATGTTATTACCCACCTCACAGGTACACATCAGGTAGCCTGGCATATAGTCTAAGTGCTCAGTAAATGTTAGATATTGGAATTATTCAAGTGGGAGACCAGAACTTGGTGCCCAGGTCTGCATGCACAAGAGGCTGCATGGGTACTGTCATTCTGTGTGACCATTGCTGGTTGTTTGAGACCATAGGAAATCTCCAAAAACCAATCCTAGCTCCTGAACGTACATAGAGGGTTCTTGTAGTTAAAATGTACTTGTGGATTATTTCAATGACTCTGGGAGAAGACAGATATGTTTAAATATCTGTCATGACTCGTTACCCCAAGATTTTCAGCAGAAAATATACCAGAGAAATTCATTTGACAAGTGAATACTACTTCTGCCCCCTCATGTTTTTAAGCTGTGATATTGGCTAGGGAAGGGTCATTTTAAAAACAATTGCTCGTAGCTCTTACTCTGTACCAAGCAGCCCCTGTGGTTTTAACCATCCTCTCTGCAGCCTCACTAAGCTGCCTGCCCCTGACAACTGCTGGCTTCTGAGACTCTAATGACAGAGGTCTTTAGAAAGAGAGCAATAAATAAACCACTAGTTTTGAGATTTTCAACCTCTCTTTTAACTTGCTGTTGAAGCCAAGTGGTGGCCTGTATTAGTTTCCTAGGGCTGCCATAACAAAATAACACAGACTAGTGGCTTAAACGACAGAAATTTATTTTCTCAATGTTCTAGAGGCTAGAAGTCCAAGATCAAGGTGCTAGCAGGTTTGGTTTCCTCTGAGGCCGCCCTCCTTGGCTTGCGGGTGGCCGCCTTCTTGCTGTGTCCTCACAAGGTCTTTCCTATGCATGCGCACCCCTGGAGTCTCTGCACGTCCAAATTTCCTCTTCTTATAAGGACATCAATCGGACTGGATTAGGGCCTACCCTACCGTCCTCATTTTAGCTTAAAGACCTCTTTAAAGACCCTCTCTCCATATACAGTCACATTCTGGGTGTTCAACATAGGAATTTGGTAGGGGACGCACTCAGTCCATAACATGGCCTTCCACAGGGCAGCCACTCAGCTCCCACAAGACTGCAGGTATGACAGGGAATGGCTGCCTCTTATCAAATGTGAGGAGAAGGAACTTCGTTGCTCAACCAACCCACTGAGGCAGCTCCTTACACATGGACCCCTGGGGGCTGAAAGGGTTCCTGCTCTTGCCAGCCTCCCCTCTGAAAGGCGGGTGTCTGGGCCCTCAGGGAGACCAGTTTCCCTTCTGATGACCTGCTGTGCTCACAGAGGGGCCACCTGCTTCTTTCCACAGAAGGAGTTTCCTGAGATCCTCGGGGGCTCCAACAAGTCCCTCGCCCTGCAGTTGATACACTCAATCCTGGTAAGTGAGCCTGACTCTCCAAGATCCATTCATTTCACAAACCTCCTTGGGTCACACACAGGGGTAGCTCTGGGGGTACGGATCTTCCTCATTCGTTCATTTAGTAGATCTTTACTAAGCAGAGTTCTGCAATCCCTTATCCACAATCTCAACATCCAAATTGCGCTGACAACCCAAAGGTTTCTTGTAACTCACATGGCAGCCAAAATTGACCTAGACCGATACGTAGCCATTGGTCTTTATTGTTGCTATATGTTCATTCACTTTATCCCACCATATGTTTCTCTGTGGGCATATTAATGTGGGGGCTGGGGTGCTGCCCCGTCCCCCCACCCCTGAACATATCACATAATATGCAGCATATGTACTGAATTATCTGTCTACGAACGGAAAAGCTCTGAATTCTGAAAACCACCTGGGACTAGGGACCCATATTCACTACATACCTGCATACCAGCCAGGCACTGTACTAGGTTCTAGCAATACCAAGGACCATTACTCACTCACTCCCTGCACTAGGGATATACAGACATATTTATCCTAGACACTAGGATATAGAGATGGATTTCTTTCCTTCCTTCCTTTCTTCTTTCCATAAACATTTATTCAGTGTGTATTTTGTGGCAGATTCATTTCATTCATTTTTTATTGAACAAATGTTTCTTATGCATCCACATGCCCCAGAACTTCCCGAGGCACTGGGTGCAGTGATAAGCAGGCACTCCCCCTGCACTTGAGGGACTTAGAGACTGTTATGGTGGATGGACATGACCGGGCACTTTGGTACGGTGCTGTACACACCAGAGCAGAGATGTGTTCGAGGCCCTGTGGTGTCCGCAGGAGGGAGCAGGTGGCTTCCTCGGGGAGGAAGACTTTGGAGGATGAATTAAGTTTGTCTGGTTAATGGAGGAGCAGGACTCAGGGGAGCCAGAGGAGCTGAGAGGACCAGTTAGGAGCAGAGAAGTGTAAGGAGATCAGTGGAAGAGGCTGGCTGCAGCAGGGGAGGATGCTGGCAGCTGTTTCATGCTATGGAAGGAATAGAAAGTTTATTCTGGGGGCTGGAAACAGAAAAAGAGAAGCATGCTTTGACTTCCACTTTAGAAATAGCCCTATGGCTGCAGAGTGGCCCAGACTGAAGGCAAGGGATCCATCAGGTACTAAGGCTTAGAGGGGATGTTTGGTGAGTCTTGGTTGTCTGGTGATGAGAGTTGAGATGAAGATTTCAGATATTTAAAATATGTTAGACAGAGGAATTTCTCAGGCTGGATTGGAGATGGCCTCATGGAGGAGGAGGCCATTGATCTGGGCCTTAGCGAAGGGGAACATTTGAGCAGGAGGGCATTTCAAGAGGAGAAGGTATCTTGAGCTAGGTCCCAGCAGGTGGGAAGTAGGGTGTGTGGGAAGCTGCAGGAGGACCAGAAAGGCATGCAGTCTCTCTTCCTCCCAGTAGCAAGGCAGGAAGTACTTTCCAAATGGTAAGTAGTTTTCTCATGCAGAAGCCATAGTTTTGCTCCAGAACCCTAGGGATCTGCACTGTGACTGCCCAGCTGGGGCTTGCCAGAGGCTCCACATGGCATATGTACCCCCCTTGGATACCTCAAGCACCAAGGTGTCTGCTGGTCCTATGGGCCACGCAGGGGAACTTGCACCAGAACCTGGACCTGCTGCAGAGCCCTCACTTGCTCTGGGCCTGATTAAAAGCAGTCGGCCTTCAGAGGACCCAGTGAATGTGTCCCAGCAGCATTCCCTGGCGTGGTATACGCTGCCTCCAAATCCCAAAGAAACCTACGAAGGGCTGTGCCTCTGTCTTAGTGTTAGGGGGTTGAGGTGCAGTAACTTTTCCCCGTGTTCCCCAGAGCACCAGACTCCCAAGAACATCACCAATGTGGCAGACCTTGAACCTTTATGATGTTTCCCTTCCATCCTCTGGCATTTGTGCTGGGGCCACATTGAAGGACTGAAGACTGGGAGGCAGCCTGGTGTCAGGTCAAAAAAGCATGGGATGGGGCTTCCCTGGTAGCGCAGTGGTTGAGAGTCCACCTGCCGATGCAGGGGACGTGGGTTCGTGCCCCGGTCCGGGAAGATCCCACATGCCGCAGAGCGGCTGGGCCCGTGAGCCATGGCCGCTGAGCCTGCGCGTCTGGAGCCTGTGCTCCGCAACGGGAGAGGCCACAATGGTGAGAAGCCCACGTACCGCAAAAAAAAAAAAAAGCATGGGATGCTCCGTTAAAGGACTTGGCAATGGGTTTCAGAACAGAACTGAAGGCCTGCTCTGTGCCAGGCAGCATGCTTTTCTTTTTGTATCTTGTGTGATCCTCTGAACAACAATTGTTGTTGAACAACAACAACAATAAATAAACAACAATTTTGTTTTTCATAGAAGAGGTAACTCCAAGAGACCAACTCGCTTAGATCAAAGAGTAAAGGTCTGGAGACAGTACTGGTACCAGGAGCAGGGCCAGCCTCAGGAGTGTGCAACCTGTGTAGTTCAAAGGGCCTCATGCTTAGAAGAGTCCTTTACTTGGTTGAATGTTCTGTTGTCACTACCTTGAAATTCTTAGAGTTTTTGAACAAGGACCTCACATTTTTCACTTTGCACTGGGCCGCACAAACAACTTAGCCAGATCTGCCTAGGGGTGGCTGTTTCTGAAATATTTCAGAGAGGCGTGCATACTGTGATTAGAGAATGAGATTTGGATGCAGATAGACTTGTGAAGGAATCATGGTTCCACCACTTTGGACAAACCACTTAACCTCTCTAAACCTCAGTTCCCTCACCTGTCAAATGGGGCTGATTTTGATACTTGCATCATAGGGTCACTGCGTGGATTAAATGAGACAATGCATGTAAAGCACTTAGAATTTTGCCTGCAAAGGCAAATGTTTGACTGTTGTTGCTGTGTGTTGGCTATTGCTGTTGACCTAGATCTCTTGCAACCATGATGTTTTACAGCACATCCCTGTCCAGTATTTATACCTTGTGGCTAATGAATATTTCTACAACAAACACTCTCTGATTGATATACGAAATCGCTTCCTGGATTTGCTTGGAGATGTGTTCTTTGTGATCCCTGAGCTGGTCACAGCTCAATATCACAGAGGTGAGTCTCCTAGCACCGCTCCTCCTGCAAGGCTGGTGGCTGCAGGGATCCCTGTTGCCTGCTGACTGTCTACCTGCTCTGCCCTTCTGTTCCTTTGATGAGAGGGAGTTCCCAAGGCTGTCTGGGATATAGCCCTGCATGCTGACCTTTGCAGTTCCCCTGCCTTTCAGAGTTCAGGAATGTTGATCAGTCCTTGTTGTTTATGTTCCTTCCCCTTCTTCAGGACCATGTAGAAAAGTTCTACCCCTCCATATTTTCTGGGGCCTGGACCCCACTTTCCTTCCTCTTCGGAAGTGTCTTCCCAAATATCTTAACTCTAAGCAGTAGTGGAGCAATCAGAAAGAGAAGATTACTCGTGGGGAAGCAAACCTGCCCTTCTTTCTTTTTAAACAATTTTTATTTTTATTTATTTTTTAAATTGAAGTGTAGTTGATTTACAAAGTTGTGCAAATTTCTGCTGTACAGCAAAGTGATTCAGATATATATATGTGTATATATATATTCTTTTTAATATTCTCTTCCATTATGGTTTATCACAGGATATTGAATATACTTCCCTGTGCTATACAGTAGGACCTTGTTGTTTATCTGTTCTATATATAATAGTTTGCATCTGCTAACCCCAAACTCCCACTCCATCCCTCCCCACCCCCCTCCCACTTGGCAACCACATGTCTATTCTCTATGTCTGAGTCTGTTTGTTTCATAGATAAGTTCATTTGTTGTCATATTTTAGATACCACATATAAGTAGAATCTCATATGGTATTTGTCTTTCTCTTTCTGACTTTCTTCACTTAGTATGATAATATCTAGGTCCATTCATGTTGCTGAAAATGGCATTATTTCATTCTTTTTATGGCTGAGTAATATATATATATATATATATATATATATATATATACCCCCTACATCTTGTTTATCCATTCATCTGTCGATGGACATTTAGGTTGTTTCCATGTTTTGGCTATTGTGAATAGTGCTGCTATGAACATAGGGGTGCATGTATCTTTTTGAATTATAGGTTTGTCCAGATATAAGCCCAGGTGTGGGATTGCTGGATCATATGCCAACTTTATTTTTAGGTTTTGTTTTGTTTTGTTTTTTTGCGGTACACGTGCCTCTCACTGTTGTGGCCTCTCCCGTTGTGGAGCACAGGCTCCGGACACGCAGGCTCAGCGGCCATGGTTCATGGGCCCAGCCGCTTCGTGGCATGTGGGATCCTCCAGGACCGGGACACAAACCCGCGTCCCCTGCATCGGCAGGCGGACTCTCAACCACTGCGCCACCAGGGAAGACCTATTTTTAGTTTTTTGAGGAAATTCCATACTGTTTTCCATAGTGGCTGCACCAACTTATATTCTCACCAACAGTGTAGGAGGGTTCCCTTTTCTCCACACCCTTCCCAGCATTTGTTATTTGTAGACTTTTTAATGATGGCCATTCTGACCGGTGTGAAATGGTATCCCATTGTAGTTTTGATTTGCATTTCTTTAATAATTAGTGATGCTGAGCATCTTTTCATGTGCCTGTTGGCCATGAGTATGTCTTTTTGGAGAAATGTCTATTTAGGTCTTCTACCCATTTTTTGATTGGGTTGTTTGTTTTTTTTGTTGTTGTTGTTGAATTATATTAACTGTTTGTTTATTTTGGAAATTAAGCCCTTGTCAGTCGCATCATTTGCAAACATTTTATCCAAGTCCATAGGTAGTCTTCTTGTTTTGTTTATGGTTTCCTTTGCTGTACAAAAGCTTGTAAGTTTGATTAGGTCCCATTCGTTTATTTTTGCTTTTATTTCCATTCCCTTGGGAGACTGACCTAAGAAAACATTGTTTCAATTTATGTCAGAGAATGTTTTGCCTATGTTGTCTTCTAGAAGTTTTATGGTGTCATGTCTTATATTTAAATCTTTAAGCCATTTTGAGTTTATTTTTTTGTATGGTGTGAGGGTGTGTTCTAACTTCTTTGATTTACGTGTGGCTGTCCAGCTTTCTCAATGCCACTTGCTGAAGAGACTGTCTTTAAGATCTCAGAATGCAGGGATTGCAGAACGAATGGATTAAAAAAAAGTAATCCAACTATATGCTTTCTACAAGACACTCACTTTAGAATCAAAGATACAAATAGGTTGGAAGTGAAAGGATAGCAAAAGATACATTCCATGCAAACAGTAACCAAAAGAGAGTTGTAGTGGCAATACTTAAATCAGACAAAATAGACTTTAAGGCTAAATAGTTACAGAGAAATTGTTACAGACTAAAAGAGACAGAGAAGCACATTATATAAGGATAAAATAGTGAATCCATCAAGAAGATATAGCAATTAAAAACCCAGATGTACCTTACAACAGAGCCCCAAAATATATGAAGCAAAAAATGACAGAATCAAAGGGAGAAACAGACAGTTTTACATTAATGGTTGGAGACTTCAACCCCACTTTCAATACTAGAACAACTATACAAAAGATAGACAAGGAAATACAAAACTTGAACAATACTATAAACCAACTACATCAAACAGAAACATAAAGAACACTTCACCTAACAACAGCAGATTGCATATTCTTCTCAAGTACACATGGAACATCCTCAGCTATAGACCATATACTGGACCACAAAACAAGTCTCAGTAACTTTTAAAAAGATGTAAATCATACAGAGTGTCTTTTCCAACCACAGTGGAATGAAGTTAGAAATCAATAACGAAAGGAAATCTGGAGAATTCACAAATGTTTATAAATTAAATGGCACTTTTTTATAGTTTAGAAAATTGTGGCAAAATATGCATAACAAAAATTTTTACCATTTTAATAATTTTTAAGTGTACAGTTCAGTGGAATTAAAGTTCATTCACATTATTGTGCAACCATACAACTGTCCATCCATCTCCAGAACATTTTCATCATCCCAAATTGAAACTCTGTACCCATTAAAAAATAACTCCACACTCCTTCTGTCTCTATGAATTTGACTATTCTAGGCACTTCATATAAGTTGAATCATATAATATTTGTCCTTCTGTATCTGGCTTAATTCACTTGGCGTAATGCCTTTAAAGTTCATCCATGTTGTATCATGTATCAGAATTTCATTCTTTTCTAAGACTGAATAATATTCTATGGTATGTATATAACACATTTTGTTTATCCTTTCGGCCATCAATGGACATTTGGGCTGTTTCCACCTTTGGTTGTTGTGAATAATGCTTCCATGAACATTGGTATACAAATATCAGTTCAAGTTGTGGCTTTCACTTCTTGGAGTGCATACCCAGAGGTGTAATTGCTGGATCATATGGTTATTCTATGTTTAATTTTTTGAGGAACTGTTCTATTGTTTTCCACAGTGGCTGCACCATTTTACATTGTGCATTTATAATGCACAGGGTTCCAAGTTTTCCACATTTTTTTTTTCACATTTTTACCAACACTTGTTATTATCATTTTTAAGTAATAGCCATTGTAATAGGTGTGAAATGGTATCTTATTGTGGTTATGATTTGCATTTCCCTAAGAATTAGTGATGTTGATATCGAATATCTTTTCATGTGCTTATTACCCATTTGTATATATTCTTTGGAGAAATGTTTATTCAAGTTCTTTGCCTATTTTTGAATTTAGCTGGTTTTTGTGTTGTTGTTACTGAGTTTTAGGAGTTCTTTACATACTCTAGATATATTAATCTTTTATCAGATAAATGATTTGCAAACATTTTCTCCCATTCTGTGGATTGCCTTATTATTTTGTTGATAGTGTGCTTTGCTACAAAATAGTTTTTAACAATAAACTCTTAAATAATCAATAGGTCAAAGAAGAAATCACAGGGAAAATCAGAACATACTTTGAGATGAATGAAAACAAAACCACAAGATTCTGAAACTTATGGGGCATGGTGAAAGCAGTGCTTAGAGAGAAATTTATAGCTGTAAGTGCATACATTAAAAAGCAAAAAAGGGCTTCCCTGGTGGCACAGTAGTTGAGAATATGCCTGCTAATGCAGGGGACACGGGTTCGAGCCCTGGTCTGGGAGGATCCCACATGCCATGGAGCAACTGGGCCCATGAGCCACAACTACTGGGCCTGCGTGTCTGGAGCCTGTGCTCCCCAACAAGAGAAGCCACGATAGTGAGAGGCCCACGCACCACGATGAAGAGTGGCCCCCGCTTGCCACAACTAGAGATAGCCCTCGCACAGAAGCGAAGACCCAACACTGCAAAAATAAAAATAAATAAATAATAAACTCCTACCCCTAACATCTTAAAAAAAAAAAAAAAAGCAAAAACAATCTCAAATCAATAACCCAACCTTCCACCTTAAGTAACTAGAAAAATAAGAGCAAAGTAAATCCAACCAGAAGGAAGAATATAATAAAGATAAGAGCAGAGATAAATGAAATAGAGTATAAAATCAATAGAGAGAATGGATGAATATAAAATTTGGTTCTTTGAAAAACAACAGAGACTTCCCTGGTGGCGCAGTGGTTAAGAATCTGCCTGCCAATGCAGGGGACACAGGTTTGATCCCTGGTCCAGGAAGATCCCACGTGCTGTGGAGCAGCTAAGCCCATGTGCCACAACTACTGAAGCCTGCACACCTAGAGCCCATGCTCTGCAATGAGAAGCTACCACAATGAAAAGCCCACGCACCACAACGAAGAGTAGCCCTTGCTCGCTGCCACAACTAGAGAAAGCCTGCGCGCAGCAATAAATACCCAATGCAGCCAAAGATAAAAGTAAGTTAATTAATTTAAAAAATAAAAATAAAAGAGTGTTTATTGAAAAAAAAGAAAAACAACGAAATTGACAAACTTTTAATCAGACTGACCAAGAAAGAATACTCAAATTAGAAATGAAAGTGGGTGCATTACTACAGACGTTACAGAAATAAAAAGGATTATTATGAACAGGTGTATGGCAACAAATTAGGTAGATGAAATTGAGAAATTCCTAGAAACACAAAAACTACAAAAACCAATTCAAGAAGAAATAGAAAGTCTGAATATACCTATGACAAAAGAAATTATTGAATCAGTAAGCAAAACCCTACCAACAAAGGAAATCCCAGGACCAGTTGTCTTCACTGGTGAATTCTAGCAAACATTTAAAGAATTAAAACCAATCCTTCTCAACCCTTTCAAAAAAGTGAAAGAGGAGGGAATACTTTGTAACTCGTCCTGTGAGACCAGTAGTACCCTGATAGTAAAGCCAGACAAAGACATCACAAGAAAAGAAAACTATAGACCAAAATCCCATATGAGCCTAGTTGCAAAAATCCTCAACAAAATCCTAGCTACTGAATCTAGCATATTAAAAGGATTGTATACCATAATCAATTGGGATTTATCCCAGGAATATAAGCATGGTTCAATATATGACAATCAATCAATATAATATACCTGGCCTTCCCTGGTGGCGCAGTGGTTGGGAGTCCGCCTGCCGATGCAGGGGACACGGGTTCGTGCCCCGGTCCGGGAAGATCCCACATGCCGAGGAGCGGCTGGGCCCGTGAGCCATGGCCGCTGAGCCTGCGCGTCCGGAGCCTGTGCTCTGCAACGTGAGAGGCCACAACAGTGAGAGGCCCGTGTACTGCAAAAAATATATATATATATACCTTATTAATAGAATACAGGAAAAAACACACAATTATCTTATTAGATGCTGAAAAAGCATTTGACAAAATTCAACACACATTCATGATGAAGACACTCAACAAACTAAGAATACACAGGACCTTGTTCAAACTGATAAAGGACTTATGTGAAAAACCCACAGCTGATATCTTACTTAGTGGTGAAAGACTGAAATCTTTCCCTAAGATCAGGAACAAGATAAAGATGTTTCCTCCCACCATTTCTATTCAAGTTCTAGCGAGGACAAATTAAAAGGAATCTAAATTGGAAAGAAAGAAGCAAAACTGTCTCTATTCACAGATGGCATGATATTATGTGTAGAAAATTCTAAAGAATCCACAAAAAACCATGAGAGTTAATAAATTCAAAGTTTCAGGATACAAGATCAGCATACAAAAGTCAGTTTTATTTCTACACACTAGCAGTGAACAATCAAAAAATGAAATTAAGAGAACAACTTCATTTAGAATAGCATTAGCATCAAAAAGAATAAATTACTTAGAAATTAATATAACCAAGGAGGTACAAGATACGTGCACTGAAAACTATAAAACATTGCTGAAAGAAATGAAAGAATAAATGGTTTGGAAGATTTAGATTTAAGATGGCAATACTCCCAAATTTAATGCAATTCCCATCAAAATTCTGACTTCCTTTTTTGCAGAAATGGACAAGCTGATCCTAAAATTCATATGGAATTTCAGGGGACCCAGAATAGCCAAAACAATCTTGAAAAAGAACAAAGCTGGAAGACTCATATTTACTGATTTTAAAACTCACTTACTACAAGGCAATGGTAATCAAGGTGGTGTGCTACTGGCATAAGAATAGACAAACAGATCAATGTCCAGAAATAAACCTATATATATCTATGGTCAATTGATTTACACAAGGCTGCCAAGACTATTCAATGGGGAAAAAATAGTCTTTTCAACAAATTGTGCTGGGACAACTGAATAACACATGCAAAAGAAGGAAATTGAGCCCTACCCTCACACCATAATCAAAAATTAACTCAAAATGGTTATTTGTAGTGAGGTGGATGGACCTAGAGACTGTCATACAGAGTGAAGTTAAGTCAGAAAGAGAAAAACAAATACCGTATGCTAAAACATATATATGGAATCTAAAAAAAATGGTTCTGAAGAACCTAGGGGCAGGACAGGAATAAAGACACAGACATAGAGAATGGACTTGAGGACATGGGGAGGGGGAAGGGTAAGCTGGGACGAAGTGAGAGTATGGCATGGACTTGTATATATTACCAAATGTAAAATAGATAGCTAGTGGGAAGCAGCCGCATAGCACAGGGAGATCAGCTCGGTGCTTTGTGACCACCTAGAAGGGTGGGATAGGGAGGGTGGGAGGGAGACGCAAGAGGAAGGAGATATGGGAATATATGTGTATGTATAGCTGATTCACTTTGTTATAAAGCAGAAACTAACACACCATTGTAAAGCAATTATACTCCAATAAAGATGTTAAAAAAATAATTAACTCAAAATGGATCAGAGACCTAAATGTAAGAGGTGAAACTGTAAACCTCTTAGAAGAAAACAGGGTACATTTCTATGACCTCAGATTTGGCAATGGATTCTTAGATATAACACCAAAAATATAAACAAAAAAGAAAAAAATTGGACTTTATCAAAATTAAAAATTATTGTGCATTAAAGGACAATATAAAGAAAGTGAAAAGACAACCCACAGAATGGGAGAAAATATTTGCAAATCATATATCTGATAAGGGTCTATTATTCAGAATATATAAAGAACTCTTACAAGTAAACAAACAAACAAACAAAAGGCCCAAACAACTCAAATAAAAAGTGGGCAAAGGATTGAATGGACATTTTTCCAAAGAAGATATACAAATGGCTAATAAGCACATGAAAAGATGATCAACATCATTTGTTATTAAAGAAATGAACATCATAACTACGAGATACCACTTCACATCCACTAGAGTAGCTACAATAAGCAAACAAACAAAAATCAACAACAACAAATCCAGAAAATAACATGTTGTTGAGAATGTGGAGAAATTGGAACACTCACATACTGCTGATGGGAATGTAAAATGGTGCACCCGTTGTAGAAAACAGTTCGGCTGTTCCTCAAAAAGTTAAACGTAGAAGTATCAACAACCCAGCAAATACACTCCTAAGCAACTATACTCCAATAAAAATTTTTTTAAAATAGGTGGTCAAACAAAAATCTTACATGAGTGTTCATAGCAGCCTTATTGTAACCAAAAAGAAGTAACAACCCAAATGTCCATAATTGGTGAATAGATAAACAAAAGGTGGTATATATATATACAATGGATTATAATTTAGCCATGAAATATTGATACGTGCTACAATACGGATGAACCCTGGAAAAACTGCTAAGTGGAAGAAGCCCATAAAAGGCTATATGTTGTGTGATTCTATTTATGTGAAATGTCCAGAGTAGGCAAATCTATAGCACCATAAAATTCCCAAGGGTAAGGGGAGGGGTGAGTGAGGGAATGACTGCTTGAATGGGTCTGGGTTTCTGTCTGAGGTGATGAAAATGTTCTGGACCTAGATAGTGGTGATGGTTGCACAACATTCTGCACGTACTAAAAGCCACTGAATTATACACTTTGAAATTGTTAAAATGCTGACTTTTATGTTGGTGGATTTTTAAAAATTACTGTGAAGAAAATGCAAAAGCAAGCCACAAACTGGAAGAAAATATTCACAATACAAATCTGACAAAAAAATCATATCCAGAATAGAAGAACTCTTACAGTTCAGTAGTGAAAAGACAAATAATCCAATTACAAATGTGTAAAAGGCTTGAAAAGACACTTCACTAAAGAGGATGAATGAAAGCAAAATGCACATGAAAAGGTGCTCGACATTGTCATCAGGGAAATGCAAAATGAAACCAAAATGAGGCAACCATTTACACCTGCTAAAATGGCTAATATTAAAAACTCAAACCATATACCAAAAAGTATTGCCAAGGATGTGGAATGTTCAGAACTTCTGGTGGGAATGTGAAGTGGTTACAATCACCCTGGAAAACTGTAAGTTTCTTATAGACATACACCTATCCTGTTACTCAACCACAGAAAAGACTTGTATATGGATATCCACAGCAGCTTTAATCATAATAGCCCAAAATTGGAAAGAGCCCAAAATGTCTATCGTCAGATGAATGGATAAGTAATTTATGGTATATTCATGCAGTAGCTTACTACTTGGTGATTAGGAGTCAATTACTGATACAGGCAAAACATGGATGAACCTCAAAAGCATTATGCTGAGCAAAAGAAGCCGGATACAAAAGAGTACATTTTGTGTTATTCCATACAGAGTTCAAGAACAAGCAAAATTAATCAATTGTGATAGGAATAAAAACTTTGGTTTTCTCTTGGTAGAGTGACTAGAAGGAGATACAAGGGAACTTCTGGGGTGATGGAAATGCTCTGTATCCTGCTTGGGGTGGTGTTTACATGAACGTGCATGCATTTGTAAAAACTCATCAAAATGTACACTTAAAATCTGTGCTTTTTATGGTCCATACATGATACTTCTATTAAAAGAGAAAATGAGAGGAAAGGAAGCAGAGATAATAAGGCAACTTCACTGTAAGGCTTGCTAGAAGGAATTTAGAGAAATAAGCCAGTAACTGGAGGGGAAGTTGAGACCAAGAGTATGTATTGATATGTTTGTGTGTGCTTCTGTGTGTGTGTGCCCATATGTGTGTGCATATGTGTGTGCACACGTGTGTGTGCTTTAATGAGAGACTTTGTAAGCATGTTTGCTACTGATGGTGATGATCCAATAGAGAAAAACTGATGATGCAGAGAAAGAGGGGAAATTACAGAGCAAAGACCTTTAGAAGAGAGGTGAAGAAACATAGGATGCAGCAGAGCATCTTGGTAGCAGGAAATAATTTTGTTCTGTTTTCCCCAGACAGTTGAACCAGGGTCAACAAAGGAAGTCACAAGGAGGTAGATCTCGGATCAGTATAAAGGGTTTTTTTTTGAGATGTAGTACTGTTGCCCTCTCAGGCCACCCTGAGGGGTAGTGAGTTCTGTCTCCAGGGGCACGAGGGCCACTGTAGCAGGAAACACTAGCCTCACATTGTCTCTGGGCTGTTCCACCCACGAGTCTGTGGATCCCAGACTAGATGGACGGAAATGCAGGGCCAGCCCCTACTGCCCCCTGCATGCATGCCTGCCACAAACCCTTCCTACCTTTCTGCAGATGCTGGTGCACCTGTCTACTTCTATGAGTTTCAGCATCGGCCCCAGTGCTTAAAGGATAAGAAGCCACCTTTTGTCAAAGCTGATCACACTGATGAAATCCGCTTTGTCTTTGAACGTGCCTTCCTGAAGGGCGACATTGTCATGTCTGGTAAGAAACTGGCTTCAGGGGCTCCTGCTCTTGCAGGAGCACGAGCTTGGGACGAGTTGGGGAGAAGATGAGAATCTCCATTGTTAGCGCGAAGCCTCACCAACCGCAACACTATGCAGGGGCTGGGAGGACCGGCATGGTGGTTTACAGACACAACCTTTCACTGGAGAATGTCTCCACTTGTAGTTTTAGAAAAAGAGGCCATGAAAAAGAGGGGCCAACATTTGCTTGATGAGTGTTTTTCTCTGGACTAAAGCCTATAGGGGTGGGCACTTGGGGGCACTCATGCAATCTGATTTTTTTTGAAAAAAAAAAAAAACAACCCACTTACTTCCTTCTCTTTGACATCTGGTCTCACCCTCCCTGCCCTTCCCAGAGCTCCCGTGAGGCTACCACTCAGGGCTTTCAAAGGCAAGAACCACATTTTTCATAATTGCAGCTGAAAGTTGTCTGGATCCAGGTGATCTAATGTAAATGCTTGTGAACTGTTTCTGGTGAGGTTAGCTCATTTATTCCTGAATTTATGACCTGTTCAGTGCCTAAAATAATAAGCCAATCAGATGAGGTGATCAAAATTTAAAAAACCGTAAGAACTACACACAGGAGTTATGACTAAACTATTTAGTTAAAAAATTGCACAGTGTAGGCTCTTAACCAGTTCATGCTAGCCTCTCCGTGAAAAGGACAGAACCTCTCCTCTAGAGTGTGTCTGTGCAGTGCGGTTTGTTCATTGTTTTATTTATTCTTTCTTATCTTATAATGCCAATACTAACAGAACTACCTCCTAGGTTGTCATAAGGATTAAATGAAACAATTCTCATAAATCATATGGTGAGTGCTTAAGAAATATTACTATTATTATTACTCAGTAACCATCACTGAACCTGTACTATGTGATGGGCACATGGACTCTCAAAAACGGAAAAAATGAACAACATATGTATGTATCAAAGGGTTAAATTCCTTGGTATCTAAAGAACTCATAAAATCAATGAGAAAAACACAACCCAGTCAAAAACTGGGTAACAGATATAAATAGTTTATGGAAAGGGAAACATGTGGCTTTTAAACATAAAAATCCATTCAACCTCGCTCATAGCAAAGAGGATTAAAAACTAACCTTGACCAAGGACTCATTTTTCATAGATCAAGGTTGAGAAGAACATTTTACATAATGTATTTGAGCAGGTGGGGGAAAATTGATAACCTCATATGTCAATGGAAAACTCTATCAAAATTTAAAATGCGTGTAGTTTTTAGCCCAGCAATTCAACTTCTGGAATTTTTTATGCAATTAGACTTCCACATGTGCAAAAATATACACACACAAACACACACTAAAACGTTGCTTTTACGAGCAAAAGATTGAAAAAAATGTCAAGACCCATCAATACAGTACCGGATACATGAATTATATACTTACATATATATATTTATGTATTGTATATTTATAGAGCAACAAAGAACAGTAAATGGAAGGTTTATAGGCAGCAATATGGAACTAACTCCTGGATACAATTTTAGTGAAAGAGAAAGATGTATAATGTGTGTCCACTGTAGCATCAAGTGTGTTAAAAGTGTCTGCTTAAACCCTCATGCACGTCTAGACTCCTTCGGAAGTTCCCTCAAGAATGTGGTAACAATGGTTGCCTCTGAGGCTGGTAACTGGGTGACTAGAGGGAAGAGACGGAGAAACTTACTTTCATTAGATATACTTCCTGCATTTTGAACTTTGTGCTTTAAGCAGTGTTACATTTTCAAATAAAGAAGTACAATAATTGATTGATCGAGAGAGAGAGGTGTCTCTGTCCCCAAGGAACTTGCAGTCCCGTGGAAAGGGCAGGAAGAGTGTTGGATGGTCAGGGAAGATGTGTGTTCAGCCTCCACCATTTGGAACCATGATTCTTCAGACAAGTCAGTATCTGCAAATATGCAATGAGTGCAGTGAAACAGCTGAGCAGGAACATGATGCTATATTGGGCTAACTTTGCTCGGAATGGGTAAGTGAACCTCCCAGCTTCCTCCGTAACCAGGTGTTTGAGGCTGAAAATCTCTCACTTCCAGGAATCCTAATGGGGAAGGCCTGCCCCTGTGGCCGGCCTACGATCAGACTGAGGAATACTTACAGCTGGACTTGAACATGAGCATGGGACAGAGACTGAAAGAGCTGGAGCTGGAGTTTTGGACGGACACCCTCCCCCTGATGATGTCCTCTTCCAGAACGCTCCTTACTTCTCTTTCTTAACCTTCCTTTCTCTGCTCCTGCCTTTCATTTTCTCTTTTGCTCCTATCTTTGTGTGATTCTGGTTTTCCTTCTCCTTCTGCGGTTTCTCCCACAATCATTAGCTTCATCTGTGTTTAGCTACGTTACGGAGTCAACTGCTTTAGCTGATGTTTTGGGAACTTGGGGATGATTCTTAAAGAATTATTTTCAACGTCAAAAAATGCAATTTGGGGCTTCCCTGGTGGCGCAGTGGTTGAGAGTCCGCCTGCCGATGCAGTGTACATGGGTTCATGCCCCGGTCCGGGAAGATCCCACATGCCGCAGAGCGGCTGGGCCCGTGAGCCATGGCCGCTGAGCCTGCGCATCCGGAGCCTGTGCTCCGCAACGGGAGAGGCCACAACACTGAGAGGCCCGCGTACCGCAAAAAAAAAAAAAAAAAACAAAAAAAAACGCAATTTGCCTTGGAAATCTACCAGATTTCTTCAATAAATCTGCAGGAGGGCTGGCCTATTAGTTGGCATCATAATGATCTTGTTACTCATATAAAATAAAATAAGAATGCAAAATATGTACAGGGAGCAGAATTTAATTATGGGCTGAAAACTCTCCCCCTCTACCCCAGCATCCAAGATGAAGTGAACTTTCTAACATGTCTTGGTGTGTGTTACCTGAATTATGTGTCCTCCAACCCCCATCTAGGTGGGTTTTAGCCACGAACCAAGCATGGATGTCCTGAACATCACTGCCTTGAACTGGCTCTCTTCTCTGGCTCAGGAGTTAGGTTGGGGAGAGGGACACACCAGAGACCCTGCTCAGAAATGGAAAACAGACGTCCTCCAAGTTCTGGAATGCAGAAGTCAAACACCAGGCAGCAAGTTCAGTCAGAGATTTCCAAGAAGAAGGGATGTTTTACTGATGGGGTGGAGACTAATCCATCATTCAATAAATCTACATTGGGTGTACCAGCAATAGCCCTACTGGGGTTACAACAGTTAACAAAGACATACTCTCCATCAAATGGTGAGCAAACAGACTGTAAGCAAACATTCACACAAGTGACTATCTTAAGATACAAAGTTGAAGAATTCATTTAGTAAAGGAAGGTGTTTTAAGAAAGTGTAAGAGGGGAAGCTCATTGAGGTGAAAGTCTTAGGAAGCTCTCTCTGGAGAAATAACATTTGTAATAAGAAAGGATGAATTAAAGTTAACCAGATGATAAGTAGGGAGAATGTTATACATACCATCATTCAAAGGATGCACTTTTACTTTTTATATCCATATAATTCCTGTTACATCCATACAATTTACCCAGGTAATTACTATTTATTTCTGATTCCTTCAAAATTACACGAGGTACATAGAATAGGAGGGTCTCTGAAGTGTCAGTAACTTACAGTTCTTCTGGGTCAGAGATCTTCAACTTATAGCCTGAATCTGACCTCCAGAAGAGTTTGGGTTAGCTCACACAATGTCAAATATGTTTTGGAATTAGTTTCCACCTAATTTTAAATTAGGGACATTTTACATTAAAAGCCATATTTCCAGCTTCTCAAAAACAACGACAGATTCGGCAACATTAGAACTGTATTCCCACATGGTAACTAGGGCTTCTGAAAGCCCATATAACACCTTCGTGCAAATTATAAGGTATCCTTTCCTCAAAACCCTCTACAGAAAATATCTACATCTATGATATGAATGACATGTCCTCTGCAATAGTGTCCTTGTGCAGTGCACAACCTTCATAACTGTTCTCAGCAACCCTGATAAAACAATCTGCAGGAGCTGAGGAGTGGCTATCCCTTTACAAAGGCATGAACTCTCAACTTTCCCCAGTCCTCACTATTCTCCATTGTCTTGGTCCTGGCCCATTTCACTCACTGGTATTACCTGCCCCCTGAAGGTGTTTAAGTTTGGACCCCTTACCTCTCATTTTACAGTAATCTGCAAGGGGGAAGGGACTCACCCAAGATGACTTGTGAGTTAGCAGCAAGTCAACACCAGGCCTTGAGTCTCTTGTCTCTCCAGCACAAGACTCTTCCTGCCATGCTGCATGCCTCCCTCAGCAGATGGTCCAAAGCTGTTGGATTATCTCCAGTTTAGGTGATTTTGAGAGTTGTGGGTCAGTGATGTTCGGGCCATTTTATGGTTGTTAAAAGAGGGACTGAGCCGCATACAAGCAAGCTGGAAATTCAGTTGCCTCTGCAGCTGCAGAAGGCTAATTTCTACATTGGTATTTGGCAAAACTAACAGCTAGAAAAATATCACTCAACTCATATTTTTAAATATTATTATATTAAATGAAATTACACATTATTTATATACTGCTTGCAGTCCTAGTGTCATCAAATATGGTTCTTATTTTGGTTGGTACCTTGCAGGAGGGAGCATATATCCACTTCATCCAGATACAGGGCCCTCTTCCCTCCTTGTTCCTGTCCACATGCAATCAAATGTTTTATCAAATTAAAGCTGAAATATAAATGACAGTTGGAGGGCTTCCCTGGTGGCGCAATGGTTGGGAGTCCGCCTGCCGATTCAGGGGACACGGATTCGTGCCCCTGGTCCGGGAAGATCCCACATGCCGTGGAGTGGCTAAGCCCGTGAGCCATGGCCGCTGAGCCTGTGCGTCCGGAGCCTGTGCTCCGCAACGGGAGAGGCCACAACAGTGAGAGGCCCACGTACCCCAAAAAAAAAAAAAAAAAAATGACAGTTGACATCCAGGTTTTTTTCATTTAATTTAGAATTTTATATGGGGTGTAAGTAGAAGATACACTTGGAGGGTTTTTCCAAAATCCAGTGCCCTTCCACACCCAGTCCAACTTAGGCATAATCTTCTTGGGTAGGACTTGGGAATCTGTATTTTCAGTTTTTACGTGTTCAGTGCACACCCTGAATAAGAACTGCTGAGCATTAAGCATGTGTCATATGTATTTTCCAAGTTGCCAGAGGGTCTTTAAAAAATCAGCTTTTATGGGGCATGGCCAAGATGGCAGAGTAGGAAGATCCCAATTTCACCTATTTTCATGGGCACACCTAAATTACACCTATTTACAGACCAACTATCAATGAGAATGTCCTGAAGACTAGCAGAAAAGATCTTGTATAATTAAAGATATTAATTTTAAAAGGAACTACAATGAGATGGGTAGGAGGCGCAGAGATGTCATATAGTCAAGATCCATACCCCTGCATAGGCAACCCACAAACAGGATTATAATTACAATTGCAGAGGCTCCCCTCAAGAGTGAGGGGTCAAAGCCCCACACTGGGCTCCCCAGTCCAGGGGTCCTGCACTGGGAAGAGGAGCCCCCAGAACATTTGGCTTGGAAGGCCAGTGGGTCTAACTTTCATGAGAGACAGCGGGCTGTAGAAAATAGAGTCTCCATTCTTATGGGCACACACAAAATTTCACATGCTTGGAGATCCAGGGCAGAAGCAGGAATTTGAAATGACCTGGGTCAGACTCATTACAGAAGGCGAACATCACCCTGATACTGAAACCAGGCAAAGATATCACAAAAAAGAAAATCGCAGGTCAATATCACTAATGAACATAGATGCAAATTCCTTAACAAAATATTGGCAAATTGAATTCAACAATGCATTAAAAGGAACATATACCATGATCAAGCAGAATTTATGCCAGACATGCAAGGATAGTTCAATATCTGCAAATTGATCACTGTGAAACACCACATCAACAAATTGAAGAATAAAAATCATATGATAATCTCAATAGATATAGAAAAATCTTTTGACAAATTTTGACATCCATTTATGATAAAAACTCTCAAAAAAGTGGATGTAGAGGGAACAAATCTCAACATAATATAGGCCATATATGACAAACCCACAGGTAACATCATACTCAATAGTGAAAAGCTGAAAGCATTTCCTCTAAGGTCAAGAACAAGATAAGGATGCCCACTTTCACCACTTTTATTCAACTTAGTACTGGAAGTCTTAGCCACAGAACTTTGAAAAGAAAAAGGAATCCAGATTGGAAGAAAGAAGTAAAACTGTTACTGTTTGCAGATGACATAATACTATATATAGAAAATCCTAAAGACACCACTGAAAAAAAATTAGAACTCATCAATGAATTCAGTAAAATTGCAGGATACAAAATTAATATACAGAAATCTGTTGTGTTTTTATACACTTAACAATGAGCTACCAGAAAGAGAAATTTAGAAAACTATTCCATTCACAATCACATCAAAAAGAATAAAATACCTAGAAATAAGTCTAAGGTGATAAAAGACCTGTACTCAGAAAACTGTAAGACACTGATGAAAAAATTGAACATGACACAAACAAATGGAAAGATATACCATGTTCATGGATTGGAAAAATTGACATTGTTAAAATGACCCTACCACCCAAGGCAATCTACAGATTCAACACAATTCCTATCAATATACCTATGGAATTTTTCACAGAACTAGAACTAGTATTTCCAAAATTTGTATGGAAATACAAAAGACCCAGAATAGCCAAAACAATATTGAGAAAGAAGAACAAAACTGGAGGTATCATGTTTCTTGATTTCAAACTCTGGTACAAAGCTACAGTAATCGAAACAGTATGATACTGGCATACACACACATGCACGCACACACACACACACACACAAAGACACATAGATCAGTGGAACAAAAGAGAGAGTCCAGAAGTGAACTCACACTTATATGGCCAATTAATGTAGGACAAAGTTAGCAAGAGTATACAATGGGGTAAAGACAGCCTCTTCAATAAATGGTGCTGGGAAAACTGGACAGCAACATGCAAAAGAATCAAACGACTGCTTTCTCACACCATATACAAAAATACATTCAAAATGGATTAAAGACTTGAATGTAGGACCCAAAACCATAAAATTTGTAGAAGAAAACATAGCCAGTACATTATTTGACATCAGTCTTAGCAATATTTTTTTTTGGATCTGTCCCCACAGGTAAGGGAAACAAAAGCCAAAACAAACAAATGGGGCTACATCAAACTAAAAAAGGTTTTACACGGCAAAGGAAGCTATCAACAAAACAAAAAGGCCATCTATTGAATGGGCGAAGATATTTGCAAATGATATATGTGATAAGGGGTTAATATACAAAATATACAAAGAACTCAGAACTCAACATCGATAAAACAAACAACCTGATTTTAAAATGGTCAGAGGACCTGAACAGACATTTTTCCAAAGAAGATATACAAAGGCCAACAGGCACATGAAAAGATGTTCAGCATCACTAATCATCAGGGAAATGAAAATCAAAACCACAATGAGATATCACTCACACCTGTTAGAATGACTGTCATCAAAAAGACAACAAATAGCAAGTGTTGGGGGGCATGTGGAGGAAAGGGAACCCTTGGCATTGTTGGTGGGAATGTAAATTTGGTGCAGTTACTATGCAAAACAGTATGGAGAATTCTCAAAAAAATGAAAATAGAACTGCCATATGATCCAGCAGTTTTACTCCTGGGTATTTTTCCAAAGGAGACATAAACACTAATTTGAAAAGGTATATGTATCCCTATGTTCATTGCAGAATTATTTACAATAGGTAAGATATGGAAGCAATCTAAGTGCCCATCAATAGATGGACATAGAAGATGTGTGTGTGTGTGTGTGCGTGTATATGGCTGAGTGTGTGTGTGTGTATATATATATATATATATATATATATATATACTCAGCCATAAAAAAAGAATGAAATCTTGCCATTTTTGACAATATGGATGGACCTAGAGGTTATTATGCTAAGCAAAATAAGTCAGACAAAGAAAGACAAATATCATGATTTCGCTTATATGTGGAATCTAAAACACAAAACAAACGAACAAACATAACGAAACAGGAACATAGTCGTAGATGCAGAGAACAAACAGGTGGTTGTCAGAGGAGTGGGGGTTGGGGAGAAGAGAAAAACAGGGGAGGGAGATTAAGAAATACAAACTTCCAGCTGTAAAAAAATGAGTCATGATGTGAAATACCCAGTGTGCGGAATATAGTCAATAATTATGTGTTATTGTATGGTGAGAGATGGTAACTAGACTTATCATGGTGCTTTTTTTGAAATATATAGAGATAACAGATCACTATGTTGTGTAACAGGAGCTAACAGTGTTGCAGGGCAATTATACTTCAAAAACAAACAAACGAGTGAACAGAAACTAGCAAACTTATATAAAAAGAGATTGTATTTGTGGTTACTAGAGGCAGGGGTGAGGGAGGGGAAATTGTATGAATGTTGTCAAAAGGTACAAACTTCCAGTTATCAGATAAATAAGTACTAGAGATATAATGTACAGCATAATAAATATAATTAACACTGCCATATGTTATAAAGAAAGTTGTTAAGAGAGTAAATTCTAAGAGTTTTCATCACAAGGAGGAAAAGGTTTTCTGTTTCTTTAATTTTGTATCTGTATGAGATGATGGCTGTTCACTAAACTTACTGTGGTCATCATTTCATGATACATATAAGTCAAATCATTATGCTGTACACCTTCAACTTACACAGTGCTATATGTCAATTGTATCTCAACAAAACTAGAAGAAAAAAATCAGCTTTCATATCTGACTGATGTGGATATATCACAATCTCTTTAGCCAATAGTGTGCTCCTGGATATTTATGGGCATAATTTGATGAGTAACTTTGGGAATGAGTACTTTTACTTTTTTACTTTTTTTTTTTTTTTTACAGTGCAGGTCTTTTATTTTCTTCACACCCATCATGCCATGAATTCATAGGGAATGGGCTCCAACAGTTCAGGCTCCATTCCGTTGGTTCTCATGAAGTGTGCTTCTCTGGGCGGAGCAGGCTGGTGCTTCAGTTGACCCCAAGTACCTTTCTCTTTGGCTTCCTTCTTTTTCTGACCATTTTCCTTCACTGGTTTCAGGAAGCTATCTCGGCTCTTAGAGTGCTTAATATGCTCGATAGGCACATTAATTCTCTTGATAAGAATCTTGCCCTTAATTTGTTTGTTTATAATGATGCCAACAGCATGCTGGGTAACATTGTAGACTCTCCCAGTTTTACCATGGTAACATTTGTGGGGCATTCCTTTTTGAACAGTGCCCATTCCCTTGATATCTACAGTATGACCTTTCTTGTAGATTCGCATGTATGTGGCCAAAGGAACAACTCCATGTTTTCTAAAAGGCCTAGAGAACATGTAGCAGGTGTTCCTCCTCTTTCCCTTTGTGTTGGTCATTTTGGAGAATTACTGGAAGATGACAGTTCCGGCCAAAAGGTGAGTACTTTTACTTTTTAAAATTACTTCTGGCTTCTGGATTTGCAGAAGATCAACTGGATCAAAGGCCCTTTGATTTGATTTGATTTTTTAATTTTTTATAAATTTATTTATTTTGGGCTGCGTTGGGTCTTCGTTGCTGTGCCTGGGCTTTCTCTAGTTGCGGAGAGCGGGGGCTGCTCTTCATTGCGGTGGGTGGGCTTTTCACTGCGGTGGCTTCTCTTGTTGCAGAGCACGGACTCTAGGCACGTGGGCTTCGGTAGTTGTGGATCGCAGGCTCCAGAGCACAGGCTGAGTTGTTGTGGTGCACAGGGTTTAGTTGCTCCAAGGCATGTGGGATCTTCCCGGACCAGGTCTCGAACCTGTGTCCCCTGCATTGGCAGGCAGATTCTTAACCACTGCCCCACCAGGGACACCCCAAGGGCCCTTTTAAAATTACTCTCCTTACGTTCTACAAATTCAATTCCGTAGGGTCACATCTCTTCACACTCATCAACGATACAGGTACATGTATTTCACAATCACTTCTGCTTTTTCATCATTGTAAAAACATAAAATATGTAACACTTTCTTGTTGTAAATTTTAAAAATTATTTATTTACAGAAAAATCCTTTATTTTTTTCAAACAATCTTGAATTTGAATTAAATCAAACCCAAACAAAACTTTAGAGACAAATCAGCCTTCACCTGTGAATTTCCTCTCATCCAGCAGAGGTCAGCAATGTAAAAGGGGAAAAAAAATTCCCTTCCCTCAGGGATCCTGGGATGCAGGTGATATGATACCCTAGAACTTAGAAGGAAAAGAAAACCATACAAAATAGTTAAGTTACAAACCTATACCATTAATCATTGTCCCTTTTCCCTGTAAGATTTGGAAAGGGGAAAAGTACAGTTCATTACCTCAAAAGACTGAAATGACTCGCAGGCGGAACAGAGTTTGGGGCCAGCAGTTTTCTTCTTTCCTGTTTTTTCTACTTTCCCATCAAGTCCCTAGGAGCCTGCCTCAGATAGGCAGAAAGTAGTTCCTTCCCCTGTGTGTACCTGTTGTTTCTACGCTTGCCTCAGTGACCCTTTGGGCTCTGGACCTTTCTGCGTGACCCCCAAAGCCCGATTCTTCTCCCTCTCAGCCTCTGGTCTTGGCTGAAAGTCATGGGTTTTCCCTCCTGGCAGAGGTGGAACAAGGTGCAAGGTGGGCTCAGGACCTGTACCTGGGAAGCTGCCATGCCTGGCACTACCCCAGGTAACAAATCTACAAGATGAACCCCCTTCCCACAGCTGAGACTGACCCAGCCCGCCATAACCCTTCTGCTCTGCTAAAAGTTTGTAAGTGTGCACCTCATTTTATTCCCTGGGAAGGGAGGAGTGGGGAGAGAAAAACCTGTCACTTGATTATGTCCAAATACAAAGGAATTCCTGGGCAAAGAAGTTGCTGTGCTCCATGGATGGGTTGGGTCTCAAATTGGGACCTAAAGAATGGATGGGGGGATAAAGGCCAGCAAAGGTGTGTGGAAGCTCGACCACAAATGTGCAGGGCGGACATATATACACTACCAAATGTAAAATAGATAGCTAGTGGGAAGCAGCCACATAGCACAGGGAGATCAGCTCAGTGCTTTGTGACCACCTGGAGGGGTGGGATAGGGAGGGTGGGAGGGAGAGAGACGCAAGAGGGAAGAGATACGGGAACATACGTATAGGTATAAATGATTCACTTTGTTATAAAGCAGAAACTAACACACCATTGTAAAGCAATTATACTCCAATAAAGATGTAAAAAAAAAAAAAAAATGTGCAGGGCGGGGAGAGGGCCAGCCCAGTCGGCAGCATGGCTGGTATTGTCACCGTTGCTAGAGCACAACTTTGAGGCTTAGGGAACAGCTTTTATACCTTGACCTGTAGGAAACAGATTTCTTTGTTTAGAGTGGGATGATTGATAAGAGGTGAATTTATCTACCCATCCATCCATTCATCCACTATCTATCATCTATATCTATCTATCTATCTATCTATCTATCTGGGCTCCTTTATAGGCATACCTCATTTTATTTCACTTGACTTTATTATGCTTTACAGATGTGGCATTTTTTACAAATTAAAAGTCTGTGGCAACCCTGTGTGGAGCAAAACTATCGGTGCTATTTTTCCAAAAGAATTTGCTCACTTTGTGTCTCTATGTCACATTTTGGTAATTCTCACAATATTTCAAACATTCTTCATTATTATATGTGTTATGGTGATCTGCGATGAGTGATCTTTGATCTATTGTAATTGTTTTGCGGCGCCAGAAATCATGCTCATATAAGATGGCAAACTTAATAAATGTTTTGTGTATTCTGACTACTCCATCGATGGACCATTCCCCTCTGACTCTCCGTCTCCTCAGGCCTCCCTATTCCCCAGGACAAAACTATATTGAAATTTGGCCAGTTAAAAACCCTACAATGGCCTCTCAATATTCAAGAGAAAGAAAGAGTTGCACGTCCCTTATTTCAAATCAAAAGCTAGAAATGAGTAAGCTTACTAAGGAAGGCATGTTGAAAGCTGAGATAGACTGAAAGCTAGGCCTCTTGTGCCAAACTGTTAGCCTCATTGTGAGTGCAAAAGGAAAGTTCTTGAAGGAAATTAAAAGTGCTGCTCCAGCGAACACACTAATGATAAGAAAGCAAAACAGCCTTATTGCTGATATGGAGGAAGTTTTAGTGGTCAGATAGAAGATCAAACCAGTCACAACATTCTCTTAAGCCAAAATCTAGTCTAGGGCTTCCCTGGTGGCGCAGTGGTTGAGAGTCCGCCTGCCGATGCAGGGGACACAGGTTCATGCCCCGGTCCGGGAAGATCCCACATGCCACGGAGCGGCTAGGCCCATGAGCCATGGCAGCTGAGCCTGCGCGTCCGGAGCCTGTGCCCTGCAACAGAAGAGGCCACAACAGTGAGAGGCCCACGTACTGCAAAAAAAAAAAAAAAAA
>NW_020837964.1:28032912-28051870 GCF_003676395.1 Aethalodelphis obliquidens | reverse complement strand
AAAAAAAAAAAAAAAAAAAAATCTAATCTAGAGCAAGGCCCTGACTTCCTTTAATTCTGTGACAGCTGAGAGAGGTGAGGAAGCTGCAGAAGAAAAGTTTGAAGCTAGCTGAGCTTGGTTCATGAGGTTTAAGGAAAGAAGCTGTCACCATAACATAGAAGTACTAGGTGATACAGCAAGTGCCAAAGTAGAAACTGCAGCAAATCATCCAGATTATCTAGCTAAAATCATTAGTGAAGGTGGCTACACTAAACAACAGATTTTCAATGTAGATTAAACAGCCTTATATTGGAAGAAGATTCCATTCTAGAATTTTCATAGCTAGAGAGGAGAAGTCAATGTCTGGCTTCAAAGCTTCAAAGGACAGGCTGACTCTCTTGTTAGGGGCTAAAGCAGCTGGTGACTTTCAGCTGAAGTCAGTGCTCATTTACCATTCTGAAAATCCTAGGGCCCTTAAGAATTATTCTAAATCTACTCTGTCTGTGCTCTATAAATGGAAAAACAAAGCCTGGATGACAACACATTTGTTTGCAACATGGTTTGCTGAATATTTTAAGCCCATTGTTCAGACCTATTGCTCAGGAAAAAAAGATTCCTTTCAAAACATTACTGCTCATTGACAGTGCACCTGGTCACCCAAGAGCTCTGATGGAGATGTACAAGATTGTTATTGTTTTCATGCTGCTAACACAACATCCATTCTGCAGCCCATGGATCAAGGACTAATTTCAACTTTCAGGTCTTGTTATTTAAGAAATATATTTCATAAGGCTATAGCTGCCACAGATAGTGATTCCTCTGATGGATCTGGGCAAAGCACATTGAAAACCTTCTGGAAAGGATTCATCATTCTAGATGCCATTAAGAACATTCATGATTCATGGGAAGAGGTCAAAATATCAACACTAACAAGAGTTTAGAAGTTGATTCCAGCCCTCATGGATGACTTTAAAGGGCTCAAGACTTCACTGGAGGAAGTAACTGTGGATGTGATGGAAATAGCAAGAAACTAGAATTAGAAGTGAAGACTTAAGATGTGACTGAATTGCTGCCATCTCGTGATAGAACTTTAACGGATGAGGAGTTGCTTCTTATGGATGAGCAAAAGAGTGACTTCTTGAGATGGACTCTACTCCTGGTAAAGATGTTGTGAAGATTGTTAAAATGACAACAAGGATTTATGATACTATTGTACATAAATTTAATTGGTAAAGCAGCAGCAGGGTTTGGGAGAATTGACTCCAATTTCGAAAGAAGTCAAACTGTGGGTAAAATGCCGTCAAACAGAATTGCATGCTACAGAGAAATCATTCGATCAGTCAGTGCACAGACTGCATTGTTGTCTTATCTTTAAAAATTGCTGTAGTCAATCCAGCATTCAGCAACCACCACCCTGATCCGTCAGCAGCCATCAACATCAAGGCAAGATGCTCCACCAGCAAAAAGGTTATGACTTGCTGAAGGCTCAGATGATTGTTAGTGTATTTTTAGCAATAAAGCATTTTTAAATTAAGGTATGTACATTGATTTTCTAGACATAATGCTATTGAAGACTTAATAGACTGTTGTAAGATGTAAATATAACTTTTTTTTAAACATCTTTATTAGAGTATAATTGCTTTACAATGGTGTGTTAGTTTCTGCTTTATAACAAAGTGAATCAGTTATACATACACATATGTCCCCATATCTCTTCCCTCTTGCATCTCCCTCCCTCCTACTCTCCCTATCCCACCCCTCCAGGCGGTCACAAAGCACCGAGCTGATCTCCATGTGGTGGGAAACCAAAAAATACAGAGATTGCCCATCTCCTCACTTTCAGTCTGTGTGCATCTTTAGATGTGAAGTGAGTCTCTTTTTCTCTTCAACCCTATAATGTGGATGTTATTCTGCATGCTGTTGTCCTATAGGTCCCTTAAGTTATCTTCACTTTTTTTAATTTTTTAATGTTTTTATGGTACACGAGGCTCTCACTGTTGTGGCCTCTCCCGTTGCGGAGCACAGGCTCCAGACACGCAGGCCCAGTGGCCATGGCTCACGGGCCCAGCCGCTCTGCAGCATGTGGGATCTTCCCAGACCGGGGCACAAACCCGTGTCCCCCGCATCAGCAGGCGGACTCTCAACTCAAGCCACCAGGGAAGCCCCTATCTTCACTTTTTAAAGTTCTTTTTTTCTCTTTGCTGCTCTGTTTTGTTGAGTTCCACTGCCCTGTCTTCCAGATCACTGATTCTTTTCAGTGCTTCTTCTATTCTGCTGTTGAACCCCTCCAGTGTATTTTTCAGTTCAGTTATTGTATTCTGCAGCTCTGTGATTTGTGTGGTACTTTCTCCTATTTACTCTTTGTTGAAGTTCTGCTGTGTTCATCCATCCTCTCCCAAGTTTCATGAGCATCTTCATGATCATTACTTCTACATTTTTATCAGGTAAATTACCCATCTCTGTTTCATTAAGGTTTTTTCTGGGGTTTTATCTTGTTCTTTCATTTGGAAAATATTCTTCTGTCTCCTCATTTTGCTTGGCTCTCTGTGTTTGTTTCTATGTATTAGGCAAAACAGTCTTGAAGGAGCAGACTTGAGTAGGAGATCAAGACTTATCATTAACCTTGACCTAGCTCTTGGTCATCTCTTAATCATTTGTGGTTGTCTAAGCAGCCTGATTTTTTCTAGCTAGGTCCCAGTTTTTGAGGGTGTCAAGAACTTTCTGATTTTTTTGGATCCCTGGGATCCAGAAATATAATACCCCTTGCCACCAGAGTAAACCACTCAGTGGGTATCCCCATTATGGGCTGCATGTGTGTGCTGGCTTTGGTGGGGCCACAGGAGTAATGCAGGGGCAGTGTATTTGCCTGGTCAGGTTTGGCGAGACCGTGGGAACAGTACAGGTGCAGGGCACTCACCCAACTGGCTTTGGTGGAGCTGTAGAAGTGGTAGGGCTGAGGTACTTGCTTGGCCAGCTTTGATTGGGGCCAAGGGAGAGTCTCAGATGCCAGACATGCCCCCTGGTGCTAACAGGTCAGAGGGAGAGTGCAAAAAAGGTGTCTGCCAAGCCCGTGCTAGCAAGGTAGAAGGAGAAGCAGAAAGGGTGCCCACCAGTGCCGGTGTCCCCAGAGAGTGTCGTAATAGGTTCTTGCCCCTCCAGCAAATGCTTTAGGATTAACAAATAAATCTTCTTCACATATGGTCTAGGCAGTTTTCAAACTGCTGCTTTTGTGCTTGGTCCCAGGGCAAATGAGTCTGTGTACAAGCTCTTAAAGAAAGAAATCTCCATTCCCTATAGGCCTGTGGTTCTCCTGAACATAAGCCCTGTTGGTTTTCAAAACCAGGCATCCTGGGAGCTGTCTCTCCAGTGCAGGTCCCAAGAGTTAGCATGCCTGATGTGGGGCACAAACCCCTGACTCCTCAGGGATAAGCAGTACATTTGTGAGATCCCTCCTGCTTGTGGGTCACCATACTGGGGATGGGGTTTGGGGAAGACTGCAACTCTGCCTCTCCTACCCATCTCAATGTGACCCTTTGTTGTGGAGGAGCTGATCTACTACTGTGAGTATATATTTACCTTTAGCAGTGAGATTTTTTCTTTTGTAATTTTCATATCTCTAGCTGTGGTCTTTTCATTTCTTCTTAAGAGAAGTCCCTTTAGCATTTATTGTAAAGCCAGTTTTCTGGTGCTGAACTCTTTTAGCTTTTGCTTATCTATAAAACTCTTTGTCTTGCCTTCAAACCTGAATGATAGCCTTGCCAGGTAGAGTATTCTTGACTGTAGGTTCTTCCTTTCATGACGTTAAATATATCATGCCACTCCCTTCTGGCATGCAGAGTTTCTGCTGAAAAGTCAGCTGATAGACTTATGGGAATTTCCTTGTACATAACTAGTTGCTTTATCCTTGGTGCTTTTAATAGTCTCTATCATTAACTTTTGCAATTTTAATTACAGTGTGTCTTGGTGTGGACCACTTTGATTTGATCTTGTTTGGGACACTCTGTACTTCCTAGACCCGGATGTCTGTTTCCTTTCCCATGTTAGGAAAGTTTTCAGCTATCATTTCTTCAAATAAGTTTTCTGCCCCTTTCTCTCTCTTCTCCTTCTGGGACCCCTGTATTGCAAATGTTAGTATACTTGATGCTGTCCCAGAGGTCTTTTAAACTATTGTAATTTTTTTTAATTCTTTTTTTTTCCTGTTGTGCTTCAATGAGCCCCACTGCTCTGTCCTGCGGTTCACTGATTTGTTCCTCTGTATCACCTATTTCACTGCTGATTCCTTCTAGCGTATTTTTAATTTCAGTTATTATATTCTTCAGTTCTACTTTTCTTTATGTTTTCTAACTCTTTGTTATACTTCTCACTGTGTTCATCCATTCCTCTCCTGAGTTTGTTGAGCATCTTTATATTCATTACCTTGAAGTCTTTATTGAGTAGATTGCTTGTCTCCACTTTGCTTAGTTCTTCTTCCAGGGTTTTATCTTGTTCCTTCATTGTGACATATTTTTCCATTGCCTCATTTTGCCTAACTCAGTTTTTATTTCTGTGTATTGGATAGGTCAGTTACATTTCCCAGTCTTGGAGGAGTGGCCTCATGTAGGGGTTGTCCTATGGGGCCCAGCAGCACACTCCCCTCTGATCACCAAAATTATAGGCTCTAGTGGTGCCACCTGTGGTGGGTGCATGGGTCCTTCTATTTTGGCAGGGCCAACTACTGTGAGTCCACGGGTAGGTGGGGCTGGTCCCGGCCCCGGTGGCTGCCAGTGGGTCCTGGGGGCAGAGCCGTCCCAGGGCTGGTCCCAGCCCATTGGTGGCAGGGCCATGTGCCAGTGTGGCTGGCTGCTGAGGCTGGGTGGTTTCATGGCTGGTGGGTGAGGCTGGGTCCTCGGCCTGCTGATGGTCAGGGCTATGTCCCAGAGTGGCTGGCGGCTCAGCCTAGGGGGTTCTTGGACTCGTGCCAGCTAGCCAGGGGCCAGTTAAGATTCAGTGCTAATAGACTAGAGGAAGTGCTCCAAAACGGCACTTGCCAGCGCCCGGGGCCTTGTGGTAGAACAAGCTCCCGTAAATGGCTTACGCTGTCATCTTTTCCTGTAGGGGGAATCCCTGTTGCCTCCTGCCTCTTCAAGAGGCTCTCCAAGATTAGCTAGTGGGTCAGATCCAGGCTCCTTTCGAGTTACTGCCTCTGTGCTGGGTCTAGGAGTATGTGATATTTTATGTGCACCCTTTCCCACAGCCCTCCAGCTCTCCTGTATGCTGGCCTTCAAAGCCAGAGATTCTGGGGGCTGGTCTTCCTCGTGCAGATTCCCCAGGTTGGGGGGCCTGATACGGGGCTCAGACTCCTCACTCCTTGGGGAGAACCTCTTCAACTGTGATTATCCTCCCATTTGTGGGTCACCTACACAGGGGGTGTGGGTCTTCTCTGTCCGTCCTCTCATATTGTGTTTCCTTCTCTGTATCTTAGCTGTGGAAGACCTTTTCTGCTAGTCTGCAGGTCATTCTCATTGATAGTCGCTCTGTTTGGTGTGCCTGTTGGAGGAGGTGAGCTCAGGGTCTTCCTACTCCGCCATCTTGGCCACTCCCTTACAAAATGGTTTTCCTGAAAATAAGTTACTCAGTGGGAAAAGCTGACCACTGATGGTCAGCTAGTAACATAAGGGTGGGACAACCTTGTCCACCGTCATGACCACTAGGTAGGTGACCAGGCGTTGTCTTCATCACTGTTACTACAGCCACTTCCTTGAACTAAAGGAAAATTTTCCTTTTGACACTCAAATCTCTGGACAGAAATCACGTTGTGTTGATGCTGCCACAGGCCTTCTGGTGCTCTGTTGTGATCAGGTGATTGGATTCCCCAGATTCAATCCAATTCTGGGACTAGCAGAAGCAGAGCACATGTGGGGAACTTTAGCCGGGGTGGATCTTGGAGGAGAGAGCTGCACTCTTTTTTTTTTTTTTTTGCGGTACGCAGGCCTCTCACCACTGTGGCCTCTCCCGTTGCGGAGCACAGGCTCCGGACGCGCAGGCTCAGCGGCCATGGCTCACGGGTCCAGCTGCTCCGCGGCATGTGGGATCCTCCCGGACCGGGGCACGAACCCGTGTCCCCTGCATCGGCAGGCAGACTCCCAACTACTGCGCCACCAGGGAAGCCCCTAAACTTTTTAATGTTGCATTTATGTTGGTATGTATTATGAGTGTTCCAGAAATTGCATGAAATTCCTAAAATCTGAGACGTCCTAGTATGTTATCACTTGTAATTCCAGTTATTATCTTAAAATGTTGTGTGTGTCACAGAAATAACCAAATTTCCTTATCAATTGCATTGTAATGAACTCTAATCAGATCTTTAACCATGGCTATTTTAAGTCTTTTGTTATTTACTTGTAGTTATTGTTTTACTCTGATGCTTTTGCAAAAGCGTTCCTACAAAAGTGTTTCATCTTCAGAGAAATTCATAGAAAGGATTCTGACAGGTACTCTAGAATACAGATTCCTGATAACTTTCAGATCATACCACAAAACTGGGTAAGAATTTTCAGAACTCTAAGGAAAAACTAGATTCATAGAATTGCTAACAAAAGATCGAGATCAACAATAATTAATTACATAGGACTAAATGAACTGATAAAGATCATTATAATTTTTGGTGATGACTTTTTGTTTGAAACGTTGCTGGTTCTCTTATGTTTTGTTTTTCCAGATTTAAGGAAACCTGTTTTCTTTCTCTTGAAGCTATTGACAAGTTAAATCAGTTATACCGTAGTGAACAAAGACGAAACCTTTACTTTTTCTCCCTACCCAATCCCTTCAAATTTCAGAAACTCTTGAGTATTCTTTTCATGCCAATATAGTTTGGTGTTTCAGTAAGTTCAATAAGAGTCTGTTCTCCTTGTAACAGAACACAATAACATTGGATAGATTATCAAAGATTTTTTATTAATTAATTTACTTATTTATTTTGACTGCACCAGGTCTTAGTTGAGGCAGGCAGGCTTCTTAGTTGCAGCATGTGGACTCTTAGTTGAGGCATGCATGCAGGATCTAGTTCCCCAATCAGGGATCGAACCTGGGCCCTCTGCCTTGAGAGCGTGGAGTTTTACCCACTGGACCACCAGGGAAGTCATATATTACCAAAGTTTTGAGTAGAATGTCATATTTAAAAGAGATGTAGGGACTTCCCTGGTGGCACAGTGCTTAAGAATCCACCTTCCAATGCAGGGGACGTGGGTTCGATCCCTGGTCAGGGAACTAGATCCCACATGCATGCCACAACTAAGAGTTTGCATGCCACACTAAGGAGCCTGCTGGCCACAACTAAGGAGCACACGTGCTGCAACTAAGGAGCCCTCAAGCTGCAACTAAAGAGCACATGTGCTGCAACTGAGCCAGTGAGCTGCAACTAAGGAGCCCGTGGGTTGCAACTAAGGAGTCCACCTGCCACAACTAAGAGCCGGTGCAACAAAAATAAATAATAAAATAAAATAAATAGAAAATTAAAAAAAAAATTCCCAGCTCCGTTTTGAAAAAAAAAGAGAGATGTATAAAGGCTCAAATTGACCAGACAACTTTAAGGAACTGCTTGAAAAAATCAGCCTGGTACCTTGCTTACAGGGTTCCCAGCAACCTTACCAGGTGAGTAAGGCAGGTAACTTCCTGGCAGACCCAGGAACCTCAAGAAGAGAGGAATTTACCCAAACTATAGGTATTGCAAGTAAAAACTGATGGTGAGTTCTTGGCCTTAGAGGCTTTTTAAGAGTTCAGTCTGAGATTCCTTATGAAAAGTGCCAGTGAAGCAGTCTCAAAAAGAACGTGTATGGTCAACTATTCTTGCTGCACTTATGTAAATAATCAAGCCAAATTCGATACAAACAAATTAAGTTTTACTGTGATTATCCTTGGAAAATAAGAAATGTGGATGGTTGTAGAGAGAAAAATTATTTTTGCATAATCCTGATAATTGCCTTTGAGGTTTTGCTATATACCTGTTAATTGGACTGGATCTTGAATTCTTCTAGTTTCCTCAAATATCTGGCTACAAATCTCCAAACTAATGTTTCTAATTATCTCCCACCCTTCTGATTTAGAATCACTAAGAACAAAGACTGCCCTTGGATCTCCTTGGAAGGATCCAGGTCTTCCTCCTACTACCCAGACGGCAGCCAAACTTCAGGAACTTGAACCTTAGATATATAACTCACAGCTGAAAAAGGCTCCACCTGTCATCTGGTCCTGTACAAATGCTGGAGGCCACCACATGAAATTGACTGGAGAGAAGCAGCTGACATCAAGGTAGACTTCTTCCACCAAAGATGTCGGATCGGGACTTCATACTTTAACTAAATATGAAACCTTTTTTTTCTTCTCTTTCTTTCCTTTACTCTGGCATTGGCCTAGTAAGATGATGCCATTATCCATATCTCCAAGACCATTGCTAAAGGGGGTAAGTTTTCAGACTGCTGGATTTGTCATTTAAAAAACTCTTATCTGTCCATGATGCCAGGGTCACCCTGGTCCATTTCCTTATCTCTGGTTAACAGCCCCAAACTTGGGAAACCTTGTGTCCAGGCTCTATGCAAAGAAAAGTACATGAGGAAAGGGTAACCAGAATAAAACTGCCTGTGTGGTCTACAGACCCTTTTACTGGCCTCCATGGCTGTCACCTTTCCAATCCTGAGCCAAAAACTTAAATGGGAATTACCAGGACGCATTCAATTTTCAGGATTCGCTTCCTTTGAAGGAAGGCCCTACTTCCCTGGTTAGGAGTAAATGTAAATGAGGCTGTGATCAGGAACCTCTTCTTAACTCTTGAAAGTATTATGGAATCTGCCACTAAAGCAATAGCTCAGAAAAATTCTGAGACTCTGGCCAAAGTTGTTTTTGATAATAGGATAGCCCTTGATTATCTTTTAGCTGAGCAAGGAGGTAACTGTGCTTTGGCCAACACCACTTGCTGCACTTGGATTAATATTTCTGGGGAAGTAACTTAGTTACATAAGAACAGTTATATAAGATCACTGAGCAAGCCACTTGGCTTAAAAAAGTGACTTCTTCAATAAGTCTTTCTTGGACTTATTTGATTTTGATTGGTTTGGGTCTTAGGGACCATGGCTCTAGAGTGCACTCCAAACATTGAGAATTATCTTGCTAATTACAATCATAATCATTTCTGTGGTGCACTGTATTCTCCCAAAGGTTTTAAATACGCGTTCATACGCATTCCCAGCTGCTAACGACCACGCAAATGATCTCACTAAGATAAAGACACAGACCTACTAGAGAATGGACTTGAGGGTATGGGGAGGGGGAAGGGTAAACTGTGACAAAGTGAGAGAGTGGCATGGACATATATACACTACCAAACGTAAAATAGATAGCTAGTGGGAGGCAGCCGCATAGCACAGGGAGATCAGCTCAGTGGTTTGTGACCACCTAGAGGGGTGGGATAGGGAGGGTGGGAGGGAGGGAGACGCAAGAGGGAAGAGATATGGGAACATATGTATATGTATAACTGATTCACTTCGTTATAAAGCAGAAACTACCACACCATTGTAAAGCAATTATACTCCAATAAAGATGTTAAAAAAAAGAAAAGAAGGAAAGAGAATAACCACTTAAGTATTATGAACCTGAAGCCATGACCTGTGACCGTCACGGGGATTAGACAAAAACATGATGAGCTATGGACACCACACAAAGGATCCACAAAAGTGACCGGTAGCTGAGAGTGGTGCTGATGCCTTAGATTTTGATCGCATCTCTCAGTTAAGCCAAGAATTTGATCAAAAGAGGGGAAATGTTAAAAAAAAGAAAAGAAACAACAGACCCCAAATGCAGTCACTTGTGCTAAGCCCTCGTCACCAAATGAAGATTTAGTACCTAACTTAATTGTAGTTTCAACCTTCCCCAGGAATGTAATCTTAACCAGTCAGTCTGGAATTTCCTGGTCAGCACCAGTGAGGTAGTATGCCTAATAGACCCTCTTATCCCCTCAAAGAAGGTAACCCTGCCTGAAATCATCATTTTTGTTTGTTTATGACTTCCTTGTCCTACTTCTTCTCTGCCTTTAAAACCTTTTCTTTTCTGCTTGCTAGATGGGATGCCGCTTGGTTCGTGAATCATTTGAAAAGCCAATTAGATCTTCAAATTTACGAAGTAGAACTTTGTTTTTTAACATGGGATATTATACATGATGGGATTTTTAAAATATTTATTTTTTTGAAATACAATACACATACCATAACATTCACCTTTTTAAAGTGTACAGTTTAGTGATATTAGTATATTCACAAAGTTGTTTAACCATCACCAGTATCCAATCTCAGAAAATTTTCATCACACGTAAAAGAAACCTTATACCCATTAGGAGTCATTCCTTATTCCCCTCGTCCCCAGCCCATAGAAACCTCTAATCTACGTTCTGTCTCTATGGATTTGCTTATTGTGAACATCTCATAAATAGAATCATACAATATCTGGCCTTTTGTGTCTGGCTTTTTCCATTAGCATACTGTTTATAAGGTTCCTCCACATTGTAGCAAGTATCCGTACTTCATTTCTTTTTATGTCTGAATAATATTCCATTGTGTGGTTAGATCATATCTCTTTGTCCATTCATCAGTTGATGGACATTTTGGTTGTTTCCACTTTCGACTTTTTTGAAGAATGCTGCTATTTGAGTACAAGTTTTTGTGTGGACATATTTTCAGTTAGCTTGGGTATATACCTAGGAGTGAAATTGCTATGAAATATGGTAATTCTAAGTTTAATTTTTTAATTTTTTCTAAGTTTAATTTTTGACGAACTGCCGAACTGTGTCCCGAAGCAGCCATAACTATTTTATAACCTGTTTTATTTTCCTTCACAATGGATCATGACTGTATTCCCTTGTCCGTATGTAGAGGTATGCATCTCTAGTTTGAGTGAATGTGTAGTATTGTCTTAGCCAGCTAAGTATCAATATCACAGTGTATTTGGAGAATTCTCTTTTATTGGACACTTAATGATTCAATGAAACAGGCTTTAAGCATCCTCCTTGCATCCCCATCAGGTAAATGACACTCTTCCAGGTATACCCAGAGGACTTTGTATCCCTTTATTTTGGTGCTTTCACATTGCATAGCAAGCCACCCCTTCCCCCATCTATCTTATCTATTACATGGTGAGATCCTCTGGGCACTAGAACATGTCTTAAATTTATCTTTGTATCCATACTACCTAGCACAGAGGCAGGCATTTGATAAATGTTTGAAGAATGAATAAATAAAAGGAATAATGAATAAATGGAAGGATGGATGGTTAGAGCGAGGGATTATGAAGAGATGGAGTTCCTTTACCATAAGAACATTCTGTCCAAAGATCCCTGCGTGGAGAGGTAATGAATTCCCTGACCCTGGAGGTGTGCAACAGGAGGCTGAGTTAATTGGCAGGAATATTGAAAAGTTAATCCAGGCATCAAAAGGGAAATGGGATGAAATTTAAGATGCTTCCAAAGTGGAAAGCATGGAACTCTATGAAATAGAAGCTCAGGGAAGCTAAGAGATTTGCCCTAAGTTCTCCAGCTGGGCAGCTGTGGAGCTAGGAGTTGCTCTGAAAGTTTTCAAGTTGTTCTGAGGACCCCAGGCCAAAGCCTCCCCTTGTCTAAAGGCCTCTGTCTGCTTGTGTCTGCCTTGGGTAGCCCACAGCACACTAAGGTTAGAGTCCAGGAAGGGAAAAACACTTATGAAACAAGTTGTTGAATGAGTAGGTGGCTATCTGTAATCAGAGAGTTTAACCCAGACCCTTTTGATAAAAGAGGGTAGACTCTGGGAGGGTGGGGCGTGGAGGCGCCAACAGCCGCCAATTGCATCTTTGGGAAGGGGAAGAGCTTTTCTGTTGTCTCTTCATCAGGCTATTGGGTGGCGGGGGCAGAGCTGGCGGTGGGAGCTGGAGGGGGGCGAGAACTGGGGGGTGGACTCCTAAGGCCCTCTATGGGCACAGAGACCTGCAGGCCCAGAAGTTGCTGTCCTTCCACGATGTGGCCTCTCCTTCTGGTCCTGACCTCCCTTGCCACTTCCACAGCTTGGGGTGAGTCCTTCTGAAATGCAAATAGCGGGGGCATCTTTGGAAATCTTCCTGGGGGACAAGGTAGAGGAGATGCCTACAGGGCAAAGGAGTGACAGGCCGGGTTCTGCAGTAGCACGTGCCGTCAGGACTCTGAGTCTCTGCCCAGCCAGCCCCAGTGACAGGAGACAGAGAGGAAGGTAACCGGGCTATGCCACGTACAGGAGGGCAGCCAGCTAACCTCGCCCCTGGCAGTTGAGGACTTTGGCAAGCCCCGTGTATCAAGGCAACCCCTTGATTATTAGTCCAGATATTGCCAAAAGTGGGTTAGCAGAATATTGATATCCACTCTGGAGTCAGAGTGTGTGGGTTCGCATCCAGCTCAGCACTTAGTAACTGTGTGTTCTTCGGCGAGGGATGTCCCTTTTCTGTGCCTCAGTTTTGCATTTCTAAAATGGGGGTGACAACTGTATCTACCTCACTGGGCTGTTGTAAGGTTGAAATGGGTTGTTGTTTCTAAAGAGTGCCTGGAATGGAGAAAGAAAAATAAAGTAATTCATAAATAAAGGGGTTGTTTTAAGATATAGTATATTAATAGACAGTCTGAGGTGTGGTAAGGCCACGGATCAGGAGCCAACTGCCACTGAAAAGATAGTTTGTTACTCACAGCTCCCCAGAGGAGGGGGCGTGACACCACCATGGTGGGCCACAGGTGAGGCACCGGGTGCATCAGGAGGCAGAGGAAGGAACGAGGAATTGGGCGCAAGAAGCTTTATCTTGGTTGCTGGGGGCAAGGTCGAGGTGAAGCAGAATAAGCAGGTTTGGGATTGGCAAACTAGCCAATTGCAATGGGCTCTGGGGCTTAGGGAGTTCCCACAATTGTCAGGTACTTGGCCTGGAGTGATTAGGGCAGGATGATAGTGGCCAGATGTGGAGGGCCTGGTAAAGAAGGTAGTTGGGGTACAGGCTCTGGCACGCTTGAAGGGGAAGTTCATTCCTATCATTAGGGATTGGCGAACTCTGGGAGGGGCAGTCCCTCCAGAATCAGCAAGGCCCCAGATGTCAAGGCATCAGAATACAGAACATAAAAGACCTGGTTAATACAAGGGCGCAGCAAGGGGCCTCAGAATGCATCTGTGCCATTTTATAGGTGGGGAAACTGAGACTCAGAGAGGGAAATGTACATGCCCAAGGTCAACCGGAAAATCATGCTCTGAATTCTATCTCTAACTCCGGAGTCCAGAGCCAGTGCTCTGGCTGTCAGTGCACTGACAGCCCAGGCTCCACTGGGTTTTCTCTTCTTCCTGGGCCTATGACACTGTGAGAGGCCTGGAACTGAGGGTAAGAGCAGAGTAAGAACCAAATTAGGGGCAGATTATTCCCTTACTGCTGTTTACCCCCTGGCAGGGCCATGCCAGTTCTACCTTTAGAAAGTCCATACTGGCTGCCTCCATTTCCTCAGTTACTTCATCTGAAAAATGGGCATATTGATGTCTACCTAGAAAGGCTTTTGTGAAGATTAGTTTAAAGGAAATGGAATGCCCATGTAGCACATAGTAAGTGCTCAGTATACAAACATTACATATAACACAAGTGGTAACTGCTGCTGTTACCAGTATTGCCTATACCTCTCAGCCAATCGCCCACTTTTTCACCCTTGCCATTTGGACATCTGTCCACTTCATCTCTCTTGAAGGTTATCATCGGATTTGTCCGGAAGACCAAATCTGGGTTATTCTTTTCTATTCTGGCCACATACTTTGAGAGAGAGGTTGACCTTGTGTCTATATATAAAGGGGAACAATTGGGAGGATGAGAGGCTGGAAATCGTTTCCTGTTAGGATGCTTAAACAAACTGAAGCTGTTGAGGACGGACAAGAGAAGACTTGAGGGATGAGTATGAACATGGGTCACTAAGGCTGCCTGTCACATGAAGGTGCAGGATGTCCCAGAGCAGGTAGGACCAGGACTGATGTGGCAGCTTCAGGGAGACGCATTTCAGCTCAGTGGGAAAGAACTGTCTGCTCCACGAGAAGGGGACAGATGGAATCTGGGCCCATCTCGCTCCCTCTGGATGACCGTGCTCAGAGCCAGCAGAAGGGGCCTCTTCAAGCTGATTGTGTCACTCTCTTTTACTCCAGGACGGTTCACTGCTGCTCATTTACCCACTAAATAAAGGCCGAATCACTGGCCTGGCGTTTGAGACCCTCCCAGACATGAACCTGTCTCATCCAGGGTTATGTTCCTCCCCCATTACTCTTCCTGACCCAAATGGGCCAATCGCTCTTCCTCAAGCAGGTCTTGCACTTTGCTGTCGCAGAGCCTCACCTCTGCACAATCTCATCTCTGTTTATACCTTTAAGCACCCTCTTCCACCTCCCCTTGTCACTCCTTCCACTACTGCAAGTCCCAGCTCCAAGGTCACTGCCTCCATGAAGCCACCAGTCAGAAGGCCTCGCTCCCTCTTCTGTCTCCTATGGCACCTTACTTGGTACGTCTCTCAGGACACGGACCACTTTCTTCCCAGCAGTAGGGTCAGGTATGTATGTGGCTCATCCTCCACGTAAGGCCAGATTTCTGAGAAGAGCAACCTGCTCTTGTTCATCCTCTCATCCAGCGTGCAGCTCGGCACCAGCGTCCAGTGATTGTTTCTAGATGCTCCTAAGTGTGGAAACTGAATGCCTTCTTCATTCCCAGTGGCTCTTCTTTTTGCATTTATGTCTTATTTGATGCTGTTATACCTCCAATTCCAATTTGCTCCTTCAGATAGCACTGTGAGTTAGGAAGGACAGTTAGCTTCGCTCTCTCTTACATAAGAAGAAACTGAGGCTTAGAGAGTTGAGGGGACATTCAAGATCACGTGGCAAAAGTAACAAAATTCACCCAGAATCCAGTTCACACCTTCACCACTGACATGTTCTCATTTCCTCTCAATGTCCAGCAGGGCAACCACCCTCACTGCCTGCTGTGGACACCGCGTAAGGCAGAGTCCTGGGGAAATACGTCAGCTTAGAAGGTTTTGCACAGCCTGTGGCCGTTTTCCTGGGAGTCCCTTTTGCCAGGCCCCCTCGTGGATCCTTGAGGTTTGCTCCGCCGCAGCCTGCAGAACCATGGATCTTCGTGAAGAATACCACCTCTTACCCTCCCATGTAAGTCAAGGTGTGACTCTGGCATCTTCCAGTGGGGATGTTAGCCTCAAAGGGATGCAGGAAGGAGCCAAGGGGATCCTCTGAGTGGCTCATACTTTGTTCTGGAATCCTAAGATATTGTAGATCCTTACAAACATTTCAGAACTCTCACAGCATTCTAGAGCCATTTATTCAACAAATATTTATGGAGCATCTCCTGTGCGCCAGGCGTGTTCTAGTTTCCTGGGATCCATTAGTGAACAGAACAAAGATCCCACCCTCATGCAGCTTGCATTCTAGCAGGGAGAGACACACTGAACAATATGCAAAGCAATAGGTTATGTAATATGTTAGAGTAGGATAAGTGCTTTGGAATAAAATGAAGAGTTGAGCAGGTGAGGGGGATCAGAAGTAATGATTCTATTTATTCTCCTGTCTTGAACTTTGTTGTAGTTGGGGAGTGAGGTGGGCCAGATGTGTAGGTGGGGAGTCTTTGGGGTGTTGACCAGTCAAGTTCCCAACTCCCAGGTGTGACTGTTACCTAGTAAGGAGCAGAGCACTCGTTGGTGTATCCTGGTCACTCTGGCCATGTTGGGCAAAGATGTTGAAGTCATCCCCCAGGACACCTGGGATGTCTACATGCATGGATTCAGACCTTTTTCATCTCAGCAAGGCATTTCTGGGAATTTCCAGGGGCCTGTCTCTTCCTGCTTTTTTCTTTTCTTTTCTTTTCTTGTCCTTTCCTTTCCTCTTCTCTCCTCTCCTCTCCTTTTCTTTCTTTTCTCTCCTCTACTCTTGCCATCCTCCCTTCCTCCCTCCAACTCTCCCTTCTTTCTTTTCTTTATAATATTCACTGTTTTTATTTCCTGATTGCAAGTGTAATACATACTTATTACAGAAAAGTGAGGAAGTAAAGGTAAGAAAATGAAAATTATATATACTTCTACCACCTAGAGAGAACTGCCATTCATATTTTAGATTCTGTTTTTGTAGTCTCTTACCTATTGCATATTTTACCCCTTAAAATGTAACCACATAAGATTCTGCACACAATTCCAATGTTTGTTTTCTTTTTTCCACACCAACACGCAATTCTCTGACACCAGCTGGGTGTCCTACAATTCAACTCAATTCTGACACTAACCACCTGGAGACAGCATCATATTATATGGGTTAAAGGCTCAGTCCCACAATACTGCCCTCTGTTTCAGATGATATCTCAAGTCCAAGTTGTTACCTCTGCTTCTGATCAAATGGCTGTAAGTCACAGGTTCCCATGACCCCCTCCTTGGGTTCCATTAATTTGCTAAAGCAACTCATAAAACTCAGGATGCTAGTTTACTCACTAGATTACTGGTTTATTATGAAGAATATTAAAGGATATGAATCACCAGCCAGATGAAGAGATACATAACATGAGGCACAAAGGAGCTCCTGTCCTGTGGAGTTTTGGTCCCAGCACGTTGGCACTTGGAAGAGTTCTGGTTCACCAACCTGGAGGCTGTCTTAACTCTTGCCTTTTGGGCTTCGGTACTGGGCAGGATTGATGAAATCATTGACCGCTGGTGATTGATTCAACCGCCAGCCCCTTTCCCTTCCCCAGAGGTCAGGGGGGTGGATCTGAACGTTCCAAACCTGGAATCACATGTGGTTCTCTTGATAATCAGCTCCCATCCTTAGGTAAGGTCCAGAATCACCTCATTAACACAACAAAAGACACATTTATCACTCTCATCACTTAGGAAATTCCAAGGGTTTTAAGAGCTCTTTGCCAGAAATGGGAAGAAGACCAAAAATATATTTCTTATTATATCACAGGATACAGATACTTTGAATGCCTGCTTTGCTCATTTATAAATGTATCATGAACATCGTTATATGTCATTAAATATCACAGCCTGACATGATATTACACTGGGTACTGAATAATAATTTATTTACCCAATCTCTTATTTGGGATCGTTAAGTTGTTCTTGATGTTTCTGATAATATAATTAGCACCGTGATGAACATCATGTAGCCAAACCTTTATGCACATTCACAGTAGTTTGGGATAAGTTCCAAGAAATGACATTTCTGAGGAAAAGAGTATAACCTTTTGTTAAATTTCCTTCCAGAAATGTTCTAACTGCACTCCTTCCATTAATATATGAGAACTTTCATTCACCAGACCCTTGCCAATGCTTGGGATTATTAAAAAATTGTTTTGACTATTGGATAGGTAAAATAATAATAATTATCATCATAATTATATAATTTTAAAATTTATTCTGCAATTATCTGAATACTAGGGATGTTGAACTCTCTTTCCCTTTTTTAATTTTTGAATTTCTTCTTTTATGAATAATATGCCCTTTGCCTTGGTGATCTGGGGAAAGTTCTCCCACGATGGAAATCAAGAGGCTGTCTTTGCAGCTCTGACTCTGCCACTTGACAGCTGTTTCATCCAAACACCTCAGTGCCCCAGTTACCTCATTGACATACTGGGAGCAGTCATGCCTGCTTTCTGGAAATCTGAAAATGTTGCTTATAATGTCCTCAGAAACAAAAACACTACGTAGTATGGCTCTTCCTGGCTGTGTGACCTTGGGCAGGTTCTGTAACCTCTCTGTGGCTCAGTTTTCTCAAATGTAAAATGGGGATAATAGTAGAACCTATATCATGGAGCTGATCTGAAGATTAAATATTACCAATTATCTCTGTTGGATCTTTAAGATCCATTATTTGGGCAACAAATAGCACTTGACCAGATGGGTTGATAGAATCTTAGCATGTCAGTGCTGCAAGACCCTTACAGAAATCACTCCCCTCACTTAGACATGGCAGACTGGGGCCCAGAGCCGAGAAGGAATTCACCCAAGGTCACCCAGCACATAAGTGGCTGAGGCAGGACTAGAATAAAGTTCTCCTAATGTTGCACCACAAATATTTTGTCCTTGACCTGTTGCATGCCTTAAATGTCTACCAATAGAGTGACTTCTCATGGTTTTTGGAAGTATCCCATGGACTGGAACACCTGGTTTACCTGGTAGAGGAACGTGGTCACCCCGCACTCACTATGCAGAGCCCAGCAGAGAGTCAGCCACGACCAGGACATACAGGAAATGATCCTTTCCCAGGCATGTAAGCAGAATCCTCTTCTTGACACAAGGCATCCTGAAGGCTCCTGGAAGGGGAAGGTGCCAGGCCTTCTCACTATTCACTCTCCCGGGAGACCTTGGTGAGCCCCAGGTCCCTCCATCGTGATCCCCCAGGTAGCCTCCTACGCATTCCAGTGTCTGGAATCTGGTAAGAACAACTCTATTTACAGGCTTAATTCTCCCGGTCCAAGACCTGGCCTGACCGCAGGAGACATCTCCTTGGTCAGCTCTGATTGAACTTCAAGAATTCATTTCTCTCCTTGCCTCTCCCAGGTGCTCCCAAGACCCAGTGGCGGGGCAAGTGATCTCAGAGCTCTTTACCAACAGAAAGGAGAACATTAATCTAAGGTTTTCCGAAGACTGTCTTTACCTAAATATTTACACTCCTGCTGACTTGAGGAAGAGAAGCAGGCTGCCGGTAAGCAGTGGGAACAAATGGTCAAGGCTGGTGTAGACTGGAGGGGGATGAAGGCAGTGTTGGGTTGGGGCGTCTTGGACCAAGGCTGTTCCAGGGGCCCCAGGCTGTTCCCCAGGGGCCCCAGGACTTTCTTTACCACCACAGCCAAACCTGACATCAGGAAACACAGGTTTTCCACACCTCAGTTTCCCATAGTGACAGACATAGGGCCTCTGGGGGAGTTTGCTGTACATCTGTAATGAACATTTTAATTTTTC